>NW_016807882.1:1546239-1610761 GCF_001698545.2 Rhinopithecus bieti
GCTGGAAACCATCATTCTTAGCAAACTATCACAAGAACAGAAAACCAAACACCGCATGTTCTCACTCATAGGTGGGAACTGAACAATGAGATCACTTGGACTCAGGAAGGGGAACATGAGACACCAGGGCCTATCATGGGGAGGGGGGAGAGGGGAGGGATTGCATTGGGAGTTATACCTGATATAAATGACGAATTGATGGGTGCTGACGATTTGATGGGTGCAGCACACCAACATGGCACAAGTATACATATGTAACAAACCTGCACGTTATGCACATGTACCCTAGAACTTAAAGTATAATAAAATAAAAAATAAAAAAAAGAATACCATAATAACATGCAAAATAGGCATTAATTGACTGTGTTATCAGTAAGGCTTCTGGTCAACAATAGGGTTTTGGGGGAGTCAGAGTTATGTGGTAGATTTTCTGGTGCTTAGGTTTCAGCACCCCAACTCATGTATTGTTCAAAGACCAAATTTATATCAGTTCTGCACCATATTACTTTCTAAAATCTAAAAAAATCTGAATCTTCAAACATGTCTGGCTCAAAGAGTTTCAGATAAGCGATTATGGAACTATGCAATGCACAATTTCTAGTCCAAGATTTCTCCTCTACTGCTCAGCCTCCCAACAGGGGGTGAGGCTTATTCTTTGGTGGAATTGAACCTGAGAGGTCATAATCTCTGTGAGCCCTTGCATACCAATGGCTAATATAATGTATGGTACCATTCTAAAACAGGAGAATTAAGTGAAAGTTTACAGAGTGAAGAGTGAAGAACCCTGTCAATCCAAGTTCCCCTATTTGGTTCATAGAAAAGAGCAGCTGGATTTATGCTCTCTGGGCAGAATATTGCAGATTAGAGGAATTTTCCCTGAGTTGACCCAAAATAAAAGACCTATACAGTTGACACTTGAGGGTTCCTATGCAAAACACTGGGAATGCTGTCTATTTGCCCTATAGAGATGTCTCAGCCAAGAATAAATCAGAATGAATCAACCTTAAATCACACTGAATAGAAGTCAAGGATCGTTAGACCTTTGAGAACATGAAATACGAAATAAAATAAATGAGAAGAAGAACTCTGAGTAAAAACTTTCCCCAAAGCTGTAGTTAATATTCTCAGAAAGGAACAATTATATCCATGAAATGAGAACAGAAATTTTATTTTTAAAAATCTTCAGAAAATAAATAACATAAGATGATTAAGAGTATATAATACTTGTATTCATTTGAAGTATTAGAAATTAAAACTGGAGGAAACAACTGTCAAAACAGAACAAAAGGTAATTCCTGGAAAATAAGGAAGAAGTACCATATTAGCCTGTTCTCACACTTCTTTACAGAAATTACTGAGACTGGGTAACTTATAAATAAAAGGGGTTTAATTGGCTCATGGTTCTGCAGGCTGTACAGGAAGCATGGCAGGATCTGCTTCTTGGGGAGGTCTCAGGAAACTTACAATCATGGCAGAAGGTGAAGCAAAGCAGGCACGTCTTACATGGCTGAGACAGGAGAAAGAGAGGGCAGGGGAGGTGCTACACACTTTTAAACAACCAGATCTCACAATAGCTTACTAACTACCATGAGAACAGCACCAAAGGGATGGTGTTAAACATTCATGAAGGATATACCCCCATCATACAATTGCCTCCCAACAGGCCTCACCTCCAACATTGGGGATTTCAATTGAACATGGGATGTGGTAGAGACACAGACCCAAACCATATCAAGTACCTGCACCAAGGCATACATTAGTGAGGTTTCAGAACATCATGGATTGTTTTTAAACCTCAGCAACTCCCAAGGATAACAAACATACTGCATGGAAAAAATCAGAAATCAAAAAGGCATACCACTAGGCACTAGAAGATAACTGGCAAGTCTTCAAAATTCTCAGGAAAAACTAATTTCGAACTAGACTTTTATATCCATCTAATATATTAATTAGAAAAATAGTATATAGACATACAATCTTTTAAGACTATTACCTTTCAAATATCAGAGTAAGTTCCTTGGAGAACACACTTCAAGAAAAAATCAAAGAAACAAGAGTGTCCATTTCTTTAAAAGGCAGTTAGAATTTCAAAGACAATATGTCTTATAGTAATATATTATCCTAAGAACAATCTTAGAAAATATTTGCTCCAAATTGGTGCCTTAGACTTCATAGTGTGCTTAACCACGTTGAAAGAGCTATGGAAAACTAAGTAAATAAAAAACAAAGCAATTATTACCTTCAACAAAAACAAAAAGTTATATAAGAAAGAAATTGTGATAATCATAGTAGACCATATGGCTTATACATTGGTCTAGCCATTATGTATGATAAATTTGTAAACATCAAATATTGATTAGCAAAAATGATTATCTATACTAGACAGATGGGGAAAAGGAATTATGGGAGTGAGTATAAGGGATTACGATTCAGTATGAGAAAGTGAAATGCTCATTTTTCAGAGTGGAGAGTCAAAAAATAGTACATAAAATTTCAAAATTAAGAACTAGTCGTATGTGTTTGAAACTTAAAAATGAGGTAAATATTAGAATAAATGGTTAAAAGAGTTGAAAGCTGCTATCTTTGTTACAGAGATACTGGGGTTGTTCTGCTTGAACAGGAGACTGGTATTTTTCATTATAAATCACTGATTTTATAAGGTGTTAATTTGATATAAACAAAATCAAATTTTAATAAAAGAGCCTAGTGATTATTTTAGCAAACAAATAAGATTACTATAATTATAATTTCTCACTTGTACAAATTTAATATTTTCCTTCATCTCCCTTTCCATCTGAACTGCTTTTTTTGCCAGATTAATCTTTCCACAGAGCAGCTCAAATCATGTTGTTTTGCTTAAAAACTTTTAAGTGGCTAAACTCATTAATTTGGCATTGGAGATCTTCACAACTTATTTTCCATCTATTTTTCCTTCCATTAATCAACAGATATTTGTGGAGCAATTGCTGCATGTTTTGTTGGACGCAAAGAGGATATAATGATGAAAAAGGCAGACATAATTCAGGTGTTCAAGGCACTTTAACATCCTCTTTTCCTAGGCCTTTGTTCTAATACTTTTGGCTTGTCTTCTGCTTCACCTTCAAGTATGCATGTACAAGCTCTGGTTATATTTCAGGGCAGAATACAAATGCTACGTCCTTCACAAAGTCCCCAAGTGGAAGTTCATTTTTCTATTCCAAATGTCCTTTGAACTTTAGCCTCGTGGCTTTTATGCATTTTCTCACTATTACAGCAACTCACAAATGTGTTATCATCCGAACTAGAACTTGGGTTCCTTGAGAAGGGGGATCCTGAAAGATTCATTTTTATATACCCTACGGTTCCCCTGCACATGGTAGATACTTAATAAAGTATTATCTGGATCATCCATTTGGCATTTGGATAGTTTTACCTACAACATTGGAACACCATTTTAATAGTGGCTTATATACTAAGACATTTACTTTGTATTCTTTGTTAAATGTTTCATTTTAGAATAGTTTTAGGTTTACAGAAAAATTACAAAGATACTACAGAAAGCTCCCATGTACCTGACACGCAGCTTTCCCTATTAACACTGCACATTTGGCACAATTAATTAATTAATATTTAATTAGTATCCACAATTTGTATGGATTTCCTTAATTTTTACTTAATGCTCTTTTTTCTGTTCCTGGATCCCATCCAGATACTACATTTCATTTAGTTGTCAAGTCTTCTTAGACTCCTCTTGGCTGTGACAGTTTCTCAGACTTTTCTTGTTTTTGATGACAGTATTACTTTTCTCTTGCTGTAGTAAAATATTACCACAAACTCAGTGGCTTAAAATAATCTAAATTTATTATCTCCCAGTTCTGTAGACCATAAGTCTAATACAGGTCTAACTGGGCTGAAATCAATGTGTCAAGTGGGCTTGGTCCTTTCTGGAGGCTCTAGGGAAGAGTCTATTTCCTTGTCCTTTCCAGCACCTAGGGACCATTCACATTCCTACCACAATGACCTTTGATAGTTTGGAGTAGTATTGTTCAGGTATTTTATTGAATGTCTCTCAATAGGTGTGCCTGGTATTAATATTTTTCTCATGATTAGACTTGGGTATGGTTGGGTTGGAGGGGGGAAACATCACAGAGGTAATGTAACACTCTCATCATCAATCAAATGTACATGATTTATCAGCATGACTTACCACTATTGCTGTGAGCCCTGACCACTTGGCTAAGACAACATTAGCCAGATGTAGTAGAGAGAATACTAGCCCCTGCTCCTGCCAAATGTTTCTATGCCCTAATCACTGGAATCTGTGAATAAGTCAGGTTACATGACAAAAGGAAATTAAGATTACTAATGGAATTAAGCTTTCCAATCAATGGACCTTCTGATAGGAAAGCTATCCCAAATTACCTGGGTAGGCCCAATGCAATCAAAAGGAAGAAGAAAGAGTCAGAGGAAAAGAAGAAAGCAGATGAAGGAAGCAGGTCCAAGTGATGTAATGTGAGAAGAACTGGACCTGTTGTTTTATGACTTTAAAGATAGAGAAAGGGGACCTTGAGCCAAGGAATGTGGGCAGCCTCTAGAAGCTGGAGAAGGCAAGGAAACTGATTCTTTCCTGGAGCCCACCAAAAAGAATGCAGCCCTGTCCACATCCCTGCTAAGAACTTGATGTTAGTCCAGTGTTAAAACCCCCAAACTATAAGGTAATAAAGTTCCATTGTTTTACATCACTAACTTTGTGAGCACTTGTTACACCAATAGAAAACTAATACATTGGGCTTTTCCACTGAGAAGTTACTCTCTTCTACCTCTTTCCATACTCTACTCTTTGGAAAGAGGCTACTGTGTGCACCATCCATACTTAAGGAGTAGGAGTTATTCTCTACTTCCTTGGGGCTGGAGCAGCTACATAAATTCTTTGAAATTCTTCTGCAGAAGAAATTTGGTTATCTTCCCCCATTTGTTTACTTATTTAGTCATTTACATCAGTATGGGCTTATGGATATAGATGAATATTTAGGATTATAACCCAATATTATCTCATTTGTTTTATTGTTCCAATTTTTTTTCAGTTTTAGCTATTGACAGTTTTTTCAGTTGGCTTCTGTGTCTCTTTGACATACCTCTACCATTGTAGGGTTTTTTGAGCATTTCCTTATTTTCTGGCACTATAGTATGGTCCATACTTGTAAAGTCTGATGGTGGAATATGCAGGTTAGTTCAGTAGCTCCAGGGTATTATCAGAATATGGCTCTTCCCTTTTGCTCTGCTATCCACAAAGTGCCAATAATGTATCCTTTTATGATCACGTGTTGTCTCCAGAACTCCAAGCATTACAGTATCATTCCAAAGTCTTCCCAAGCAGGAATAGGGCAGGACCAAAAGAGCTTCTTTCTTTTGTGCCTCTCTCATAGGGATGCTAAATCCTTCTGAAAAGCTTCCATTTGATCTCCACTTATATTCCCTTGGCCAAAACTGGGTCACATGACCATTCCTGGCCCAGTTACTAGCAAAAAGATCTCCATGACTGGTTTTAACTGATCACGTCCACTGGGGCTGGATACAATATCTAACCCTTGCCACCAAAATAAACAAGTTGGAATTTGCTTGCAAAATGAGGGAAGGAATGTAGTTTGTTCTTCAGTGGGCAAAACTCTGCATTTGACTAACAGATAATCTGTTTCATCTTGCTTTATTTTAATATGAAATGAATTTGAAAGACATAGCAGAAACACTGCACTGATTCATTAATCATCACATTTTAAAATACATTTCTCATGGTCTTGACAAGTATTGACAGCTGAAAAGACAAAAGCGTACTTTTCACATTGAAACAAAAAAAATTTTTTTTTAAGTTAGAAGCCTTAAAGGGAAAGTTACATATTTCAGGGCTTTGCAATACATATCCCAATTAGGATTCTCAAAAATCAGATTTACAAGGTGACTTATCTGTTTTGTTTTGTTTTGATGTATCAACTTATCTAGGCTACAGTGTCCAGTTATTCGATCAAACACCATCCTAGGTGTTGCCATGAAGGAACCTTGCATCTGTAATTAAAGCTCCTAACCAGTTGACTTTGAGTGTGGTAGATTATCCATGGTAATCTAAATGGGCATGATTGAATGAGCTAGAAAAACTTAAAAGCAAGGCTGATGTTTCAGAGAAAAAGAAATTCTGCCTATGGAGAGTAGCTCCCACTCACACCCCATATGTTGGAGCTTACCCATGAGCTTCCTTTCCTTATTGCCTGCCCAGTGGATTTCAGACTCACTTAACCAGCTCCCACAGTCCAGTAAGTCAATTCCTTGTAATAAATCTCTCTTCCTCCCTTCCTTACTCCCTCCCTTTCTTTTCCTCCACTCCATCTAGCTTTCTAGCTATCTACGACCTATCTATCATCCATCTATCTGTCTATCTATCCATTCTACTAGTTCTGCTTCTCAGGCTGAACACTGACTGAAACACTTAGAGATGAACTACTTCAGACAAGATCATATTCTGGTTCTGTATTCGAGTAACATTCCTTCTTCACCCCAATATTTCTAAAACGCTTTTTCTCTGAAAATTGCGGTAACTCATATAGATAAAGAATTAGCAGTTTTACTGTGACCCATTCAGTGTTCAGTGTACTCTACCTAAGACACATCCTCCACAAGAAAATTTCTTCCAAGCTTGGCTAAATTAGAAGGGAGGATTTGAGGAAAGGTTGATATGAGGAAAAACTAGGGCAGAGTGCAGAAGGTGAGGACACATTCACAAGATGAAAAATAATACATGTTGACTTTTCAACAAAGTAAATATGTCAGAAACATCTGCTGGTCTTTGGTGTTTTGAGTACTCCACAGGCTTGTTGACACAATGCTAGAAGTAAACAGGAATCCAAAGCTGACTGATTCTAACTCTGGCCTTTCAACAGGGGCCAAATAGCAGTGCTTGCTTTTATTTGTTTGAAAACAACTCCTCTAGCTTCCTTAGTTGTGATGATACGCCAACCCTTCTTCTTTCCGGGACACTTATTCAGATTTATTGCTTATCTTAAGAGTAATTCATGAACCACAGAAATTATTCTTTCCTATGAATCCATCTCAGGCAGTATCTTCAGATGAAAATCTCTGGTTCTTTGTATCTTACTGTAATCAGAGTAGCAGAGGGTTTGAAGATAGAATACCTAGATTTGAGACCTGTCAAATCTTGTATCAGAACACTCTATAGCCCTTTCCTCTTTATTTTTCACCATAATACTTACTACCTTCTTGCACTTAATATATCTATTCATCTCATTGGTTGTCTATCTCCCCTACTAGAATACAAACTCCAAGAGGGCTAGGATTTTCTTCCATGAAATCATTGCCATATCCCAGTATTCAGTGCATTTCCTAAACATAGTAGATGCTAACTATTGAACCAACAAACCTCACTCTGTTACTCTATTTGTAAGGTGGACATAATAATATAATCTAATTTACTACATTAGTATGAGGGGGAAGATATTAATGCATGTGGCACTCTGGGATATCTCAGTCAGCCTGAACTCAAACTTTCTATAAGGATTTCAACATCTGCTTCTTTCCAAACAGAGTCTATGGAAGACAGAAAAACATGGAGCAGAAATAAAGCATTAATTAATTTTAGCCTTTCTCAGAATTTACTATTCTGCTATCTGTAATTTTTTAATTCTTTATCTACAACATTGTCGTGGGCTGTAATTCATTGAGAAGTTTGTTTATTTGCTTCAACCTATCCCACACTAAGTAGGGATTTAGGAAAAGCCTCTTCTGCTTACCATTTAGTCAAGTCAGTCAGCCAGTCAACAAATAGGATAATTGCTGCCTGGCTTGATGCTGGAAGTGCTGAAGTATTCATGATCAATAACATATTTGTTCCAGTAACTAATAATAATATCAAGCAAATTTTCTTCAGACATAACCCAAATACCTTAGGTTACACTTGGGGCAGTTTATATCTCTTATTCTTTCTTTAGTGGAAAAAAAAAAAAAAAAAAAAAAAAAAAAGAAAAATAATCCCCCCCTTGCAGTAACATACTGAACATAGCTTGCAAATAAACTAATTTGAATATTCAGATTTTAACCCTGAGACCAAAAAACAGAAATTTGCAAGGCTTCGTTCTCTAGTACCCCATAATTGAGAATGAATGATCCAATGTTAAATAAAATATATTCGTATATTAAGTTCACAGGAACGTAAACAAGAATGTTAACAGTGCTTCTCTCTGGGTCATGGGTGATGTTTGTCGTTGTTGATATCTTTATTTTTTTTTCTGCAGTGAGCATGCATTATTCATATGCTAATAATAAAAAGAAAAAAGTATTTTTTCTTTAAAATTGCATTTTAGATGTTGGGGTAATAGAAATTTTCCAACTGTCTGCAAAGTCTTATTACCATTAAATAAGTAGAATAAGGGGGAAAGGTGAAAAACAAAACAGGAGTTTAACACTTGAAAATAGGTAACCACAAGTCATATAAGAAATGTGCAGTCAAAAGTTCAATAAACAAATGGTTTTGGCAGCACAGTTAAACCATTTATAAGCAACTTCTCTTGGCCCTTCTGATATTTTCCCGTAAACACTAGGATATCACTGTGGTTACGGACTGCCAGGCTATTGGCAGGGGACAAAACACAAAGCACATTTTTTACTAATACTATTTTATTTTAAAATGCAATTGATCTTAAGTTACCTCCACAATTGCAAATTGGGGGCTTTTCAAGTGATTTATAGGGAAAAACTGTGAAGTTTATCTTTGAAATGAAATGAAATAATACCTGCACTTCCTACTTTGGGGAAATTTTATGTTAAATCATGCCGAAAGGCAGAGATGACAAAACATTGAGAAATATTTAAAGATTTCATTTCTCTTCCTGATAATGACAAGGTTCATTTTGTGCTCTCAGAGGGGAAATCAAATCTGATTTACCGTCAACTACCTCAGTGCCATGATCCACATTTCATATTCTTTAAGCAGCCTCAGCATAGCAGCGATATTACTGTCCTTTCACAATGTGGCTGATCAACTGCCAAAGGCCTGACAAATCATCAAATGCTTTCATTTAAAACTACCTGTTTCTTTATCATGATAAAGCATGATGCGTAGCATGTGGCAAACTATCATAATTTTATGGGCAAAAGGAAGCTTGATTTACACAATCTTTCTTTGAAAGGGAAAATAGTAGCAGTGAAAGGGACAGACTACATCTAGATGTATTCTTCCATTCATCTCACTTTCCCTCCTTTCTTTGTTTCACCTAAACAGCACAATATCTCGCTCCCTTCCTTGGCCCTGTCTGAGAAAAGCTCAAGAAAGATAACCAGAAAAGCATCTGAAAAGTAACATTGATCAGTCTTGTTCTCATAATCCTCAAATTACAATTCTGATCTTGAACCCCAAGCAGGCCAGCAGTAATCTAAAAGGAAATGTTAGTGAACAGGCAATGAATTTAAACATTCAGCAGAGAAGGAATTAAAATGTCTAATCACCCTACCGAGCTCATAAGATGTAGCAAAGCAAATGCTACCTGCCTAGATTGAATTACTGCTTGGAGCAAAGATTGTTTGCATCTCTTTAAAGATATGTGGGGGTTATATTTTATTGTTTCTAGTTTTCTATTGGAGCTAGATCCAACTTAGTCAAAATTGTGGTGCTTGATAAAACTCCCAGGGGCACATCCACATTCCCAAGTCTGCCCCAGGTCATCATTATGGCCTATTTGGGTTTTCCTTTTTCCTCCGTGACAACTGCCATAAATTTCTAGTGATAAGAATCGGAAGTGGAATGAGGAAGGTAAGAGACAATTTTCTGTGTTCTTGAAGAGATATCAAGATGAAGAATATACTTTATCCATCAATGTTTTCCTCTTGGATAACTGAGAGGAGAAAGTTTAAAAAAAAAAAAAAAAAGTTTGGAAAACCAGGTCGGTGATTCAAGGAAACTTTATAAAGCAAAACAAAACAGCATGATGAATACTAAGTTTAACACAAAGAATAACTAATTGCCCATTTTTCCTTTTCCAGAATCTAAAATCATTTGAAAGAGTTGCATCAAACTTGCTTTGCCTTTCTACTCAAAATCATTACCTCTTTTTAGAATCATATGTTCCCTACCAAGACCTGGACTCTTGCCATTCACGGAAGACAAACGTAGCTTTCTATTTAGTAATTCAGTCTTGTTATTGGACCACCTTTTAATTTAAAACATTTAAAGTTCAACTACATCCCTTTATCTCAGAATTACTAGGAAATACAGAAATAAATTATTCATATTACCAACCCCTTCTATGTGGAGAAAAAAATTAAAAGTAAAAATAATGTTTTATGAAGGAAAAATGTTTTCCCAGATAAACAAAAGCTGAAAGATTTCATCAACACCAGACCTGTCCTACAAACAATGCTAAAGGAAATACTTCAATCTGAAAGAAAATGGTGTTAAAGAGCAATACTAATATCATCTGAGGGTACAAAACTCCCTGGTAATAGTAAGTACACAACAAAACCCAGAATACTATAATACTGTAATTGTGGTATATAAACTACTTATATCTTAACTAGACAGACTAAAAGATGAACCAATTAGAAAAAAATTACAACTTTTCAAGACATACATAGACAATACAATAAGATATAAATACAAACAAGAAAACATTAAAAAGTGGGAGCATGAAGTTAAAATGTGGAGTCTTCATTAGTTTTCTTTGCTTGTTTGTTTGTGCAATCAGTGTTGAATTGCCATCAGTTTAAATTAATGGGAGTATAAGATATTATCTGCAGTCCTCATGGTAACCTTAAATCAAAAAACATGCACAAATACACAAAAACTAAGAAGCAAGACATTAAAACATGTCACCAGTGAAAATTACCTTCATGAAAAGGAAGACAAGAAGGAAGGAAAAAAAAAAAGATAAGACCACAAAACAACCAGAAAATAAATAACAAAATGGCAGGAGTAAGTCCTTACTTATCAACAATAACATTGAATGCAAATGGACTAAGTTCTTCAATCAAAAGATATGGAATGGCTGAATGGATTAACAAAAAACAGCCAATATCAGTCACCTATAACAAACACTTCACCCCATAAAGACACACATAGACTAATCAAACGGACGAAAAAATATAGTCCATGCAAATGGAAACCTATTAAGAGCAGGAGTAGCTAAGACAAAATAGACTTCAAGACAAAAACTGTAAAAAGAGACAAAGAAGGTCACTACATAATTTGCTATTATATTATTATACATAATTTGCTAAATATTATTATACAAATAATATTTGCTAAATACATACAGCAAATATTATTAGAGCTAAAAAGAGAGATAGACTCCAATAAAATAACAGCTAGAGACTTCAACACTCCACTTTCAGCCTTGGATAGATCATCCAGACAAAAAATCAACAAGAAACATCAGACTTAATCTGCACCACGGACCAAATGGACCTAACAGATATCATGCAATGACTACAGAATACACATTCTTCTCCTTAGTATGTGGATCAGTTTCAAAGATAGACCATATGTTAGGTCACAAAACAACTCTTGAAACATTCAAAAAATAGAAATTATATGAAGTATCTTCTCTGACCACAGTGAAGTAAAACTAGAAATCAATAACAAGAGGAGTTTTGGAAACTATACAAATACATGGAAATTAAACAATATGCTTCTTAATGACCAGCGGGTCAATGAAGAAAAAAGAAGGAAATTGAAAAATTTTTTGAAACAAAAGATAATGGAAACACAACATACCAAAACCTATCGAATACACCAAAAGCAGTACTCAGAGGGAAGTTTACACCTATAAGCACTGTATTAGTCTGTTTTAACACTGCTCATAAAGACACACCTGAGACTGGGTAATTTACAAAGAAGAGGTTTAATGGACTCAGTTCCATGTGGCTGGGAGGCCTCAAAATCATGGTGGAAGACACATCTTACATGGCAGCAGTAAAGACAGAATGAGAGTCAAGCGAAAAGGGAAATGACATATAAAACCATCAGATTTCATGAGACTTATTCACTACCACAAGAACAATATGCGGGAAACTGCGCCCATGATTCCATTATCTTCCACTGGGTCCCTCCCATAACATATGGGAATCATGGGAGCTACAATTTAAGATGAGATTTGGTGGGGACACAGCCAAACCATATCATCCTACCTGGCCTCTCCCAAATCTCATGTCCTCACATTTCAAAACAAACCCTGCCTTCCCAAAAGCCTCCCAAAGGCTAAACTCATTTCAGCATTAACTCAAAAGTCCACAGTCTGAAGTCTCATATAAGACAAGGCAAGTCCCTTCCATATATGAGCCAGTAAAATCAAAAGCAAGTTAGTTACTTCCTAGATAAAATGGGGATACAGGCATTGGATAAATACAGCCCTTCCAAATGGGAGAAATTGAGCAAAATAAAGGGGCTACAGGTCACATGCAAGTCTGAAATCTAGTGGGGTAGTCAAATCTTAAAGCTCCAAAATAACCTTCTTTGACTCCATGTCTCATATCCAGGTCACGCTGATGTAAGAGATGGGTTCCCATGGTCTTAGGCAGACCTACCCCTGTGGCTTGGCAGGGTACAACCTCATTCCCAGCTGCTTTCATGGGCTGGTGTTGTCTGCAGGTTCTCCAGGTGCATGGTGCAAGCTGTCAGTGGATCTACCATCCTAGGTTCTGGAGTACAGTAGCCCTTTTCTCACAGCCCTGCTAGGCAGTGCCCAGTGGAGACTCTGTGTGGGAGCTCTGACCCCTCATTTCCCTTCCACACTGCTCTAGCAGAGATTCTCCATGAGGGGCCCACCCCTGCAGCAAATTTCTGCCTGGACCAGGTATTTTCATACATCCTCTGAAATCTAGGCAGAGGTTCCCAAACCTCAGTTCTTGACTCCTGTGCCCCCGCAGGCTCAACACCACATGAAAGCTGCCAAGGCTTGGGGTTTGCACCCTCTGAACCCATGGCCCAAGCTGTACCTTGGACCTTTTTAGTCATGGCTGGAGCAGCTGGGCCACAGGGTACCAAGTCCCTAGACTGCACACAGCAAAGGGACCCTTGGCCCATCCCACAAAACCATTCTTTTCTCCTAGGCCTCTCATCACCGTGTGATGAGAGAGGCTGCTGCAAAGTTCTCTGAAGTGTCCTGGAGACATTTTCCCCATAGTCTTGGTGATTAACATTTGGCTTCTTGTTAATTATGCAAATTTCTGCCTCTAACTTGAATTTCTCCTCAGAAAATGGGTATTTCTTTTCTATTGCAATGTCAGGCTGCAAATTCTCTGAACTTTTATGCTCTGTTTCCCTTTTAAAACTGAATGCCTTTAATAGCATCCAAGTCACCTCTTGAATGCTTTGTTGCTTGCTTTGAAAATTTCTTCCACCAACGAGACACCCTAAAATTATCTCTTTCAAGTTCAAAGTTCCACAAATCTCTAGGGCAGGGGCAAAATGCTGCCAGTCTCTTTGCTAAATATAAAAAGAGTCACCTTTACTCCAGTTCCCAAAAGATTCCTCACTCCATCTGAGACCATTCTCAGCCTGAATTTCATTATCCCTATCATTATCAGCATTTTGGTCAAAGCTATTCAACAAATCTCTAGGGAGTTCCAAATTTTCCCACATTTTCCTGTCTTCCTCTGAGTCCTCCAAACTGTTCCAACCTCTGCCTGTTACCCAATTCCAAAGTCACTTCCACATTTTGGGGTATCTTTTCAGAAGCATCCTACTCCCAATACCAATTTACCGTATTAGTCCATTTTCATGCTGCTGAAAAAGATACACCAAAGAGTGGGTAATTTATAAAGCAAAAGAGGTTTAATGGACTCACAGTTCACATTGGCTGGGGAGGCCTCGTAGTCATGGTGGAAGGCACATATTACATGGTGGCAGGCAAGAAAGAATGAGAGCCAAGTGAAAAAGGAAATGCCTTATGAAACCCCAAGATTTTGTGAGACTTATTCACTAGCGCGAAAACAGTATGGGTGAAACTGCACCAATGATTCAGTTATCTTCCACTGAGCCCCCCCACAATATGTGGGAATCATGGGAGCTACAACTCAAGATGAGATTTGGGTAAGAACACAGCCAAACCCATATCAAGCACCTACTTTTAAAAAAGTCAAAAAACTTCAAATAAACAACTTGATGACTTTTAAAGAACTAGAAAAGCAAGCAAATCAAGCCTAAAATTAGTAGAAGAAAAGAAATAAGATCAGAGCAGAAAGAGTTGAAAGGAAGAAAACAATACAAAAGATCAACAAAATAAAAAAGTTATTTTTTGAAAAGATAAACAAAATTGACAAACCTTTAGCCAGACTAAGAAAAAAAGAGAGAAGATCCAAATAAACAAAATCAGAGATGAAAAAGAAGACATTACAACTGATACCACAGAAATTCAAAGGCTCACTGGAGGCTACACTGAGCAATTATATGCCAATAAATTGGAAAATCTAGAAGAAAAATGGATTAATTCCTAGACACACAGAGCCTACCCAGATTGAACCATAAAGAAATTCAAAACCTGTCGAGACCAAAAACAAGTAACAAGATCAAAGTTGTAATAAAAAGTCTCATGGCAAAGAAACACCCAGGACTAGTTGGCTTTACTGCTGAATTTTACCCAAACATTTAAGGAAGAATTAATACCAATCCTACTCAACTACTCCAAAAAATAGAGGAGAAGGGAATACTTCAAACTCGTCCTATGAAGCCAGTGTTACCCTGATATCAAAATCAGACAAAGACACATCAGAAAAGGCAACTACAGGCCAATGTCACTGATGAACATTGATGCAAAAATCCTCAACAAAAAAATTAGCAAACAGAATTCAACAACAAATTAAAAAGAATATTCATCATGACCAAGTGGGATTTATCCCAAAGATGCAAGGATGGTTCAACATACTCAAATCAATCAATGTGATACACCATATCCACAAAATGAAGGACAAAATTATATGATCACTTTAATTGATTATGAAAAAGGCTTTGATGAAATTTAACATTCCTCCATGATAAAAAAAAACAAACAAACAAACAAACAAACAAACAAAAAAAAACCTGGATAAACTGGATGTAGAAGGAACATACCTCAACACAAGAAAAGAAATATATGACAGACTCACAGCTAGTATCATATAAATGGGGAAAAACTATAGTCATTCTTCTAAGATCTGGAACATGACAAGGATGCCCACTTTCACCACTGTTATTCAACATAGTACTGGAATTCCAGCTAGAGCAGTCAGACAAAAAAATAAACGAAGAGCATCCAAATTAGAATGGAAGAGGTCAAATTATCCTTGTTTGCAAATAATATGATCTTATGTTTGGAAAAACTAAGACTTCACCAAAAAAACTATTAGAACTGATGAAAAAATTCAGTAAAGCTGCAGGATACAAAATCAGCATACAAAAATTAGTAGCATTTCTATATGCCAATAGCAGACAGTCTGAAAAAGAAATCAAGAAAGTAATCCCATTTGCAATAGCTACAAATAAAATAAAACACCTAGAAATTAACAACCAAAGTGAAAGAGCTCTACAATAAAAATTATAAAACATTGATGAAATAAATTGAAGAGGACACATGAGAAAAGGAAAGCTATTTCATGTTCATGGATTGGAAGAAGCAATATTGTTAAAATGTCCACACTACCTGAAACAATCTATAGATTCAATGCAATCCCTATTAAAATATCAATGACATTATTCATAGGAATAGAAAAAACAATTTTAACATTTACATGAGTGCACAAAAGACCAAGAATAGTCAACACTATCTTGAACAAAAAGAACAAAAGTAGAGGAATCACATTATTTGACTTCAAATTATACTACAAAACTATGGTAACCAAAAGAGCATGGTACTGGCATAAAAAAACAAGCACATAGACCAGTGGAACAGAACAGGAAACCCAGAAAAAAATCTATACAAATGATTGAACCCACTTTTGACAAAGTTGCCAAGAGTATACATTGGGAAAAGACAGTCTTTTCAATAAATGGTGCTAGAAAAACTAGATATCCATATACAGAAGAATGAAACTAGAACCCTATCTCTCACCATATACAACAATCAAATCGAAATGGGTTAAAGACTTAAACCTAAGACCTCAAACTATGAAAGTACCAAAAGAAAACATTGGGGAAACTCTCCAGGACATTGGTCTGGGCAAAGATTGCTTGAGTAATATTCTACAAGCACAGGCAACTAAAGCAAAAATGGACGAATGCAATCACATCAAGTTTAAAAGCTGCAGCATAGCAAAGAAAACTATCAGCAAAGTGAAGAAACAACCCACAGATGGGAGAAGATATTTGCAAACTATCCATCTGACAGGGAATTAATAACTAGAATATATAAGGAGCTCAAACAACTCTATATGAAAATATCTAATAATATGATTTAAAAAATAGGCAAAAGATATGAATAGACATTTCTCAAAAGAAGACATACAAATGGCAAGCAGGTATATAAAAAGGTGTTCAACATCACTGATCATCAGAGAAATAGAAATCAAAACTGCAATAAGGTAACATCTCACACCAGTTAAAATGGTTTTTATCCGAAAGACAGGTAATAACAAATGCTGACAAGCATGTTAAAAAAAAAAGGAACCCTCGTACACTGTTGATGGGAATGTAAATTAGTACAACCACTAGGAAAAAGAGTTTGGAGGTCCTCAGAAAACTAAAAATGGCACTACTACCATATGATCTAGCAATTCCACTCCTAAGTTTATACCCAAAAGAAAGGAAATCAGTATGTTGAAGAGATATCTGCACTCCCATGTTTATTGCAGCACTATTAGCATAGCCAAGATTTGGAAGCAACTTAAATTGAATGGATCAACAGATAAATGAATAAAGAAAATGTGATATATATACACAAAGGACTGCTATTCAGCCATAAAAAATGAATGAGATACCATAATTTGTAACAACATAGATGGACTTGGAGGACACTATGTTAAGTGAAATAAGCCACACACCAAAAGACAAACTTTATATGTTCCTACTTACTTGTGGGAGCTAAAATTTAAACGATTGAACTCATGGAGATACAGAGTAAAATGATGACTACCAGAGGCTAGGAAGGGCTGTCGGGTGCGGGGACAGAAGGGATGGTTAATAGGTACAGAAATATAGCTATATAGAATGAATAAGATCTCATATTTGATAGCACAACAGCATGACTACAGTCAACAATATGTTATTGCACATTTTAAAATAACTAAAAGATATAATTGGATTGTTTATAACACAAAGAAAGGATAAATGCTTGAGATGATGGATATCCCATTTACCCTAGTGTGATTATTACATATTGTATGAGTGTACCAAAATAGCACATGTATCCCGTACATACACCTATTATGTACACACAAAAAACTCATGTAACCCATAAATATACACTCCTATGTACCCACAAACATTATTAAATATAATTAAACATTAAATTTAAACATTAAATTTAAACATTAAATTTAATTAAATTTTAAAAAATGTAATAATGTTGCCATATTTAGACAAAAGAAATTCATAGCAAGAATTTGACAGGCACAAATTCGGGCCTGTCAATTTTTCTGTTTTCTGAAAGTATATATAGCAGATTTTTTTAAAAGTAAAACGTTATCATTTGTAGTATTTTTGTTTTTTTGTTCTGTTTTGTTTTGTTTTGATTTTTTGAGATGGAATGTTGCTCTGTCACCCAGGCTGGAGTACAGTGGCACCATCTCGGCTCACTGCAACCTCTGACTCCAGGGTCCAAGTGATTCTCCCACCTTAGCCTCCCAAGTAGGTGGGATTACAGGTGCCCACCACCACACCCAGCTAATTTTCGTATTGTTAGTAGAGATAGGGTTGCACCATGTTGTCCAGGCTGGTCTCAAACTCCTGACCTCAGGTGATCCACCCATCTTGGCCTTCTAAAGTGCTGGGATCATAGGAATGAGCCTCATTTGTATTTTTAAATATGCAAATTACCTCTTGACAGATTTGATAAATTGATCATTACATTCTTTGTAAATCTCTTTTTCCTTTATTTAGGGAACCTCTAGTCTTTTGGATTTTCTCCTCCCTTTCAAGTTGCTAGACAATAGCTCCTTTAATATCTCTCTCTCCAGTAGTAAATTTTTCAAGTTGAGATTCCACTCATAGCTTACATTATCCTGAATATGTAATTAACATGTTTATTTTGCAGGAAAGCATTTGTTTACTCTTTACAGTCTTCCCTGTCCTTTCAAACTTCACCATTCTTTGGCAGGTAGCTTCTGAACTGGATCTTTGTTTTGATGAGAAGGTGAGTGGTGACTCTATTGATGACAGGAAATAAAGGAAAGCTAAACTTACAGAAATAAAGATTTATTGTGGAAGATGGGGGTGAGGCAGTGGTAAGGGTGAAGTTGAGGATTGTAGAAAAAGAGGGTAAGAGATGAAGCAGCTGCTGTTGAGAAAGAGCCCTTGGGAAAGAGCTAAAATATTTCAAGGGAGCTAAATGAGAAGCTTTGCTATGCCATGAACATCCTTTCTTGCCTCACAAAACTTTGCTAATAAATGCATATTATTCATCAACATTTCTGAAACTGAATTTGTGTGAGGGTACTTTTTATTTTTTGTCTGTTTAGTTTTGGTGTACAAAAGTATGCTGAAACTGCTCTCATTTGGAGAAAATTAGGAACAAAAGTGGCTCAAATTCTGTGTCCTGTTCAGTACTGCTGTCTCAGTTATCCATTGACTATCCAACTGCATTCCTCCCAGCCCCATTTTAGGCAACTCAGGACCCAACCTGGCCTAAACTAAACTCAAAAACCTGTTTCTTTTCTACCATTTCCTATTCAGTAAATGAGAGTACCATTCATCAACTTGTTTCTACCACAAATCTTGAAGGACAGCTCTTCTCTCTTATCCTCTACTTAACAGCAGTCGCCATGTTCTACCTCCCTGATCCATCTCAAATCCATCCCCTTCTCTCCTAACCCAAGTACCTTCATCTCTCTCTCTCTCTCTGAAAGTATTGCTAAAACTTCCTAGCTGATCTCCTGCTTCCAGTCTTTTTCCTTTCAAAAATCAGAGTAATCTTTGAAATGGGTCATGTCATTCGAGTAGGGCTTCCCACTCTCTTAAAATAAAATTCAAACTTCTTATGTTTACTAACAACATTTTTTTTGTGATATGGCCTCTACTCACTTTTTCATCCAGCCTCACATATCCTCCTTTCTTTTCTCATTATGTTCAAGGCACATGATTACTCCTTCATTACTCTGAAGAGCTAAGTAACTTCTTGCCACTAAACAAGTTGTTTCCTTGGCTTAAAAGCCCCATCCCCACTCAATCCCCAATCTTAACCTAACCCAATCCTTTCTTCTATTCACACTTCCTGTCTCTTTGAATGTCACTTCTTCAGAGAAGCTTCCCTGGCCCTGCTCCTCCCCTAACTCCCCTGTCCCTCCCAAACTGATCAGGTCTCTGTTATGTACTCATTTTGTTCATAGCACTTATTTCATCTATAATTAAATAACCTTTGCTATAATTACTAACGTCTGCTTCTACTGCAGACTCTCAATTATATGATTTGTGATGTTGGTGGTGGTATTATGTTGGTGAACTGCTAATTATTTAATGTTGTGTAGACAGACATTCCTGGGACTAGCAGTTCTGTGATAGATTCCTTTAAGGCTAAGACATTAAAAATTAAAAGTTCTATAGATAAATCATATTTATATTTGCTATTTATCTTTCTCTCATTACTTTAAAGGAAAGAGAACACCTGAAACGTCCAATAAGTATAGGAAATTAAGATTGAGATGAAGATAAGACTAAAATAAAAATTCTGGGAATTTCAGCAGAATGGCATTCTTTCATCAAAAAAACACATCAATCACAGGCAAGGACAGGATCTCACACCTACAAGTGCAATTTTTGCACCTCTAGAAATAAAGAATCATGTCCATTTCAATTCAAATATTACCCTCATTTCTTAGGGAGCTCACAAAAGTAGTTCATTAGTGCCACCTCGGGTGACAGGTTTATGGTTCTGTCATTATATCTTCTAATAAATGAACTGATGATATGAATCAAATTCACTAAAATCTCTGTTCATCCTGAATACATTGTAAAAAATCAAAGTCAAGATTATGTGTTCCATGGTATTTCAGATGTAATAAAGCCTAAAGCTCTAACTGCAAAATGAGAATGATGTGCAGTGAGATATCTTATTTAACGCAAAATGTTTTGCGGGCTAATAGCCCATGGCATACTGCTCATCAAAATGGACCAAGAGAAAAGACATGTGTTAAATCAGGGCTGACTCTATTGGCACTCACAACTATTTCCAATTCCAAGAGAATCAGTATAAGCACATCTACCCACAGATATCTTACAGGTCTTTCCCTGGGAAGTCACTTTGGTCCATTTCTCCATTTAACATATACTACTTATAATTTTTTATTTCCTCACATTTGATAGGAATTTGATGTGTGTTTAATATATGTTCATGGTATACACTGCTTTAGATTCTATGGAAATTATAAAATGAAATATAGAGTCATGGATTTTAAAATAGGAAAGTGATGTTTGTAACTTTTACATACACATGTAAACAAACTAGTGGACAGCTATTTTAAAAAGTGGATATTCTTTTGATATAAATCACATGGTGGGTTTTAAGTTAATTTCAAAATAAAAGAAAGGTTATTGTGGGATAAGTTAGGTCTAAGAAATATTCTTGGAGGGACACAAAAGATTGTAAGATTTTACCTATACTTGTATCTATAGCTTGTGTGTTGGGTTGAGGGGAGTCAAAGGGAACAAACTGGCTGACATTTGGAAGCAGTAAGAGAAAATATTGATAAGCTGGGGCCACATTAAGAAAGATTTTAAATACTGGATTGAGAAAATCTGAACGCATTGAAAGGATTAAGTGTTTTATTCTTAATGAGAGTGACATAAAAGTATACGAAAGGAAATTACAGATTAAGGACTATATATGCAAATATTAGAAAGACATGTTAAGAAGTTGTGGCAATACAGGTCTAAATTGTTGAGGGCCTTGATTGGACAGATGAGAACAAATAACATAATAATTAAGAACATAATAATTGAGAAATAAGAACCGGTAGGCTTAGGTGACTGGTGAGTTATGAGAGATTTTAGGAGAAATAAATATGAAAAAGATTAACATTTTGATACTTGGAATTGGGAAAAGTGGTATTTTAATCAATGAACTTGGAAAATTAGGAGGTGGGCATCCATTTGAGAACTACTTGAGTTTTGTATTTCAGATTTTGCGGTAAAAACAGATTCTAATGGAACTGCCAAAATGTTAGAGTTGAGAGGTTTATAGGACCTATGGGTTCAAGTCCTCAGCAGGATTCAGGAATCCTTTCTACAATATTCCTCACAGAAGTATGAATACTTTCTGTATTTAGGAACATTACTAGGAACCCCTTCCTTAAGTTGAATTAAAAAGCACTCTCCCTTAACTTACACCTAAATTTTTCATTTCTACCTTCTGGCTCAAAATTGAACAAGACTATGTCCTCTTCCATGTTATAATTTTCAACTATATTATAGTCATTGCATCCTCCTTTAGTTCCAGCTTTTCAAGAATCCCCTAGTTCCTTCAGGTGCAGCTCATTAACATAACTTAGAAACTCTTTATTAACAGAGATGAATAAGGCATCACAAATATCTCCCAACTATGAGAACCACTGATCCTATTTTAATCTTATAGTTGAATTTTATAATAGTCTCTTACAAAAAAAAAAAAAAAAAACGGCAGGCAACTTTCTTTTCCCTAAAAGCAAAAACTATAAAAGCAACATTCAAAATTAAAACACCTTGAGTCTAATAAAAGCCCAAGCTCAGCAAGTCTGAGAAACCTGTGATTGGACTTGTAACTGGAATGAACAAATAAATTAAAAAGAATCAAATTCAATTTTCCAAAGGATTGTGATTTTCTGCTCTTTTCATGCAACAAATTTGGCAGGCCATAAAGATTTTTGAAAAATTATCGTTTTTATTATCTGATCTTTCTAACAATGCATTTGCTTCTAAACTTTGAAGTGCATTCATGAAATAGAAAAATCCATTTAAGTATCTATTATCATGGAATGGAGACTTGATTTAATGAAACCTCCATACAACTAACAAATGTTTGCCTCCCCAAATGACTTTTGCACTGGCATTATGCTTCAGAAAATAGATTATTATTATTTATGATCATAATAACGTATATTTACATAATAAGTTTCTCAGAGGAGTTAAAACCCATTTTTTGCTTATTCTACAGCACTTTTCATTTGTAAAAGTCAGAAACCTGCAGCTTTGTTGTTGCAAGTGAAAAAATGTGTTAGGAAGGCACAGGCCCCTCAAAGCCAAAGTCAGTATTCAATGTGCCAGCAGTCAGAGGATACCTGTGAATCAGCATTCCTGTGATGTTTAATTTTTCCATTCAGTATCAGAAATTCTTATAAAATGCAAAATTTTAAAAACTTTAAAAACATATATCAAGGACTATAAGCATTTACTGTATGATCAGTGTTATATGATATGGAAGAAGTGGCCCAGTCCCAAATCTAATTGAGAAGACAGGATTTCAAAATAAGAAATAACTTGAGACACTTGTGAAAGAGAAATAATGACTTGTTAAGGGAAAGCAGTAGCCAAATTACAGGGTAAGAAGTAAAAAGAGCTCTGTTTTATTCCCTACTCCAAAAACAATGTGAAACTAGTTATTTATCCCACCTGTAAAACACAATAAAACTGCACACTACAATCTTACCCCAGAAGGATAGGTGAGGATTAAATGTGGGTGTCTGGAGGTTCACAAATGGTGTTGTGATCTGCAAATTGCAGTACCTTCACTTTGCTTTTATAACACATTCGTGGTCCTTACACACCAGAGTCTACCTTTACCTGTCCAGATACTATATCAACATGCATCCAACATCCCTCTTTAGAATCTCCTGAGGATGAGCTGAAGACCAAGCTAAAAATATGATTCAGTGATTGCATATTAAATCATACAAGGTTGAGACATACAAGGTCTCAATTTACTTTTGTAATACAAAATTAACCTTGTAGGTGCAAAATCGAGTATTATTTTATAATTATAGATATATCCTCTGTATTTATTAGACATTACAAAATACCTGACCTTCCCAATGTAGGTTAGCTAATTATTTTATATCTAGCAAGAGCAGATTCATTAAACCTGCATCTCAGTATAAGTGGGACTTTTTCATCTTACCAGTTTCTATTACCATTGTTCGTGACACATTAATTAGATTTCATATTTAAATATTAAAATTTAAAAATTTTGCTGAGTGCACCACAGTGACAGTTAGTTGTTTATAGTATCAAACTGTTAGTGAAAATGGTCATAGATAACTTTATATTTATTTATCTCTGTATTTTTAATTCTCTCTACTATAAGCTACTTTGGGGCAGGAAAAATTATTTTTTAAAATTCACGTTTGTAGCAATAGCTCCTAGAAAGACACTTTGCACACGGTACACAAATAATACATACTCACTGCAAACTTGAAAAATAGTTGGATTGAAATGCAAGATATGCCTTTTCCAGTACATTGTGTTGTTATGTGAGTAGAATGTCGTTCATTCATATTGCTCAGTTTTAACTATTTGATCATATTCTTGTTTCTATGAGTTTTAAACAACTGCAAATCTAAAGCCCAAGATACAATTTGATGAAGCTGTATTTACTTGTCTTTTCTTTTAATGGTCATTTCTTAAAGCATATATTTTAAAAACATAAAATAAAATGCCATAATGCAGGCATATAATGTATAATACTGAGAAATCTACTTTTCTCAAAATGAGTAGAATCGAGGTATGGACTCGTTTTAATTACTGCAGATTGCAAAAGATACAGACATCATCCTTTCTTATTTTTTAATTTCAAATATTCATTTTGAGAAGAAACACATTAATATTCAAATGTGCATAAAAACCTTCAAGTAAATAAAAATTAAAACTTGAAAGTTATTTTGTAAGTATAAAATCAAGAAAATTTTTGATATATATATTCCCCCAACCATCATAGTTTCTTTTTTAGAATTTTCTCATCCTGCAACATTATGTTTCTCTTTCTTTTCTGTAAAAAATGCAAGAAGAATTTACTTGCTACTTCCTTTCTCTGAATGGAACCATAGGCAACCTGTATTTTTAATATAAATGTTTGAGTTTTAAAATAACTAAGAAAAAATTTCAAATAACTAAGAAAACAATGGGTGAATGAGATGATGGATATTTTAATTATCTTGATTTAATCAACCACATTGTATACATATATCAAAAATCGCATTGCACCCCATAAATGTATACAATTATTTGTCACTTAAAAGTAATGTTGGCCGGGCGCGGTGGCTCAAGCCTGTAATCCCAGCACTTTGGGAGGCCAAGACGGGCGGATCACGAGGTCAGGAGATCGAGACCATCCTGGCTAACATGGTGAAACCCCGTCTCTACTAAAAAATACAAAAAACTAGCCGGGCGAGGTGGCGGGCGCCTGTAGTCCCAGCTACCTGGAAGACTGAGGCAGGAGAATGGTGTAAACCCGGGAGGTGGAGCTTGCAGTGAGCTGAGATCCGGCCACTGCACTCCAGCCTGGGCGACAGAGCCAGATTCCATTTCAAAAAAAAAAAGTAATGTTAATAATAAGAATTCTAATGTATATTATAGAAACCCTTTATATAAAATAAGAAAAATGAAGGTCCAAAGACANTTAAGTATCTATTATCATGGAATGGAGACTTGATTTAATGAAACCTCCATACAACTAACAAATGTTTGCCTCCCCAAATGACTTTTGCACTGGCATTATGCTTCAGAAAATAGATTATTATTATTTATGATCATAATAACGTATATTTACATAATAAGTTTCTCAGAGGAGTTAAAACCCATTTTTTGCTTATTCTACAGCACTTTTCATTTGTAAAAGTCAGAAACCTGCAGCTTTGTTGTTGCAAGTGAAAAAATGTGTTAGGAAGGCACAGGCCCCTCAAAGCCAAAGTCAGTATTCAATGTGCCAGCAGTCAGAGGATACCTGTGAATCAGCATTCCTGTGATGTTTAATTTTCCATTCAGTATCAGAAATTCTTATAAAATGCAAAATTTTAAAACTTTAAAACATATATCAAGGACTATAAGCATTTACTGTATGATCAGTGTTATATGATATGGAAGAAGTGGCCCAGTCCCAAATCTAATTGAGAAGACAGGATTTCAAAATAAGAAATAACTTGAGACACTTGTGAAAGAGAAATAATGACTTGTTAAGGGAAAGCAGTAGCCAAATTACAGGGTAAGAAGTAAAAGAGCTCTGTTTTATTCCCTACTCCAAAACAATGTGAAACTAGTTATTTATCCCACCTGTAAAACACAATAAAACTGCACACTACAATCTTACCCCAGAAGGATAGGTGAGGATTAAATGTGGGTGTCTGGAGGTTCACAAATGGTGTTGTGATCTGCAAATTGCAGTACCTTCACTTTGCTTTTATAACACATTCGTGGTCCTTACACACCAGAGTCTACCTTTACCTGTCCAGATACTATATCAACATGCATCCAACATCCCTCTTTAGAATCTCCTGAGGATGAGCTGAAGACCAAGCTAAAATATGATTCAGTGATTGCATATTAAATCATACAAGGTTGAGACATACAAGGTCTCAATTTACTTTTGTAATACAAAATTAACCTTGTAGGTGCAAAATCGAGTATTATTTTATAATTATAGATATATCCTCTGTATTTATTAGACATTACAAAATACCTGACCTTCCCAATGTAGGTTAGCTAATTATTTTATATCTAGCAAGAGCAGATTCATTAAACCTGCATCTCAGTATAAGTGGGACTTTTCATCTTACCAGTTTCTATTACCATTGTTCGTGACACATTAATTAGATTTCATATTTAAATATTAAAATTTAAAATTTTGCTGAGTGCACCACAGTGACAGTTAGTTGTTTATAGTATCAAACTGTTAGTGAAAATGGTCATAGATAACTTTATATTTATTTATCTCTGTATTTTAATTCTCTCTACTATAAGCTACTTTGGGGCAGGAAAATTATTTTTTAAAATTCACGTTTGTAGCAATAGCTCCTAGAAAGACACTTTGCACACGGTACACAAATAATACATACTCACTGCAAACTTGAAAATAGTTGGATTGAAATGCAAGATATGCCTTTTCCAGTACATTGTGTTGTTATGTGAGTAGAATGTCGTTCATTCATATTGCTCAGTTTTAACTATTTGATCATATTCTTGTTTCTATGAGTTTTAAACAACTGCAAATCTAAAGCCCAAGATACAATTTGATGAAGCTGTATTTACTTGTCTTTTCTTTTAATGGTCATTTCTTAAAGCATATATTTTAAAACATAAAATAAAATGCCATAATGCAGGCATATAATGTATAATACTGAGAAATCTACTTTTCTCAAAATGAGTAGAATCGAGGTATGGACTCGTTTTAATTACTGCAGATTGCAAAAGATACAGACATCATCCTTTCTTATTTTTTAATTTCAAATATTCATTTTGAGAAGAAACACATTAATATTCAAATGTGCATAAAACCTTCAAGTAAATAAAATTAAAACTTGAAAGTTATTTTGTAAGTATAAAATCAAGAAAATTTTGATATATATATTCCCCAACCATCATAGTTTCTTTTTTAGAATTTTCTCATCCTGCAACATTATGTTTCTCTTTCTTTTCTGTAAAAAATGCAAGAAGAATTTACTTGCTACTTCCTTTCTCTGAATGGAACCATAGGCAACCTGTATTTTAATATAAATGTTTGAGTTTTAAAATAACTAAGAAAAAATTTCAAATAACTAAGAAAACAATGGGTGAATGAGATGATGGATATTTTAATTATCTTGATTTAATCAACCACATTGTATACATATATCAAAATCGCATTGCACCCCATAAATGTATACAATTATTTGTCACTTAAAAGTAATGTTGGCCGGGCGCGGTGGCTCAAGCCTGTAATCCCAGCACTTTGGGAGGCCAAGACGGGCGGATCACGAGGTCAGGAGATCGAGACCATCCTGGCTAACATGGTGAAACCCCGTCTCTACTAAAAAATACAAAAAACTAGCCGGGCGAGGTGGCGGGCGCCTGTAGTCCCAGCTACCTGGAAGACTGAGGCAGGAGAATGGTGTAAACCCGGGAGGTGGAGCTTGCAGTGAGCTGAGATCCGGCCACTGCACTCCAGCCTGGGCGACAGAGCCAGATTCCATTTCAAAAAAAAAAAGTAATGTTAATAATAAGAATTCTAATGTATATTATAGAAACCCTTTATATAAAATAAGAAAAATGAAGGTCCAAAGACAAAGCTTTGGAATTAGGTGAGATGTTCACTTTTCTCCATGTATGTTCTATATCCCTTTGTAACACTGGTGCACTATCAATTTGACTTTACTCGAGTGAGCTACAATGTTAATTATTTTCAAATAATTTATTTAGTTTTCACTAAGAGTAGAAAACTATTAGGTGCTGGTAGAAATGCAAATGAAATAAAGACCCTGGATCTTAAAAAGTTTAATGTACATTTGAAGGGACAAAACATAGACCCCAGAAATGAGGAAGAAGAATTATAAATAGGAAGTCAAGAGGTGCAAATCATATTCTAATTCTACCTATTGAATACATCAGTCCTTTAAAAAATAAAAATAAAAAACGATGGCTAACAATAGAGCTGGTTTCACAGGTTAGCAAGGCCTCCGAGTAGACATCGCAGGTTTCAGCAGATGAGGATCAGCTTTCTTTCACATTCATTTGAAGCACTCTCACTGGCTACAGTGTTCATATTGAAACAGTGGATTAATAAAGACAGAAAGATGACCAATAACTAACTTGTAAAAGTTGTCCCATGACACACCAGCTTTGATCCTAGAGCACTTCTATATTCAATCCTCTCTTGCTTTCCTCTCTGTTTTACATCAATTCACTTTATTTCTAAGTAAATACAAAGTAAAATTATATTAAATGTCAATTAGTAACTAAATATTAACCCTCACTGAGAGTTCAGAAATCAGTACAATTTCTTTTGCATCTTCTTTTTATGCCACTAGATAAAACACTCCTTTTTTTTTTTATTATTATTCAATGCACAGTGAATATCAGAGTGGGTTTGCTCTACTACTGTGATCAGAGAATTTAAGAACTGTAAAGAAGAAAAAAAAAAAAAAAACAAGCAACAGATTTCGTTTTCGCTATGGGAAGTAAATTTACATGTGGAGAAAACAGTGACATTTTCTTTTCTACTTTCGCATACTTCTCGAAGTTCGTTTTCAAGTATTCGATCTCAAGCACTAATGAAGCACGCCGTCTCGGTTTTGAACTGGAAAACAATATCCAACAACCGTGACTTGAAACTAACTGGTAAAGTATAAAAATAAGGAAATCCAAAAAGAAGCAAGCATTAGCAATAAGCCACCAAGCAGGACAAAATCCTAGCAATTGGCGGCAAATATCTAAATCTAAGCATCCAGTCCGGCACTCATCTTCCTTCTAAAAAAAAAAAAAAAAAAAAAAAAAAAAAAAAAATACTTAAAGTGAAAAGCTCTCTGTATTTCAATTATAAAATTATGCTGTTTTCCCAGTGGTGTGTATTTGGGTCTGTTGAACCAATATAACCAGGAACAAAGAAAACTTTCAGCCATATTTGCCTCTAATTAACTTTATCAAGAAGTCAGTATAGGCCAAGGAGCTGGTTCCCAACCATTACCTGCAGCCAAGCTTCAGAATCACATGAAGAGCTGCTTAAGTGGACTTCTGAATCTGCCCACCTTAGGGGTTTCAGGTTAGGCTTAGGGATTGGGGACTGACTGTCCAGATTTTGTTTTCCAACAAGTTCCCAGGTGGCTGGTGGTGCTGATATTGTAATCACCCTTTATAAACACTGGGTTAAAAGAATTGGGACAAAGGAGATTGTCAATAACTGAAATATGTCAATATTTGGGTTCCTCAGAATCTAGCTGAACTGAGAATTTCAATCAAGGAATTTAACTGCTGATGAATGTACTATGTAGAGGCAGCAAATATTTTTAAATTGTTCTAGATATTACCTAATAA
Source organism: Rhinopithecus bieti (assembly GCF_001698545.2). Lineage (NCBI taxonomy): Eukaryota > Metazoa > Chordata > Mammalia > Primates > Cercopithecidae > Rhinopithecus > Rhinopithecus bieti. Next base: position 1,575,365 of record NW_016807882.1, read on the forward strand.
ATACTTACCAGATGGAATGTCTAAAATTAATCTCATGTACCAAAGAATCGATTTTATTTTGACGACAAAGAATGACAGGTCCAAGAGCAATGCTGGAAAATTGATTTATCTTACATCCCCACCCCCTCCACTCCTGTTATCACTGTGTGCCTCTTCAACAAATGTGTGCATATGTATACACACAAAACACACCCTCTGCCAGCCCAGCGGGAAAACCGCACAGCAGGGACAAGCGCACAAACCAAAGCCCACATACCACATGTCTAAATAGTTGAAAGGTATAAATCCAGCTAAAAACTACTAAATAAAATATGCTCTATCCACTTAACTTGATAAATACAGTTTCATAACAACTTGACAGGGCAGGTTCTAATTCAGAATATGCAGACTCAGTGCTTTGTGCCTACATATTGAGGCTCTAGGAAAAGCAGTTCCCCACTTTCAAGACATTCACCTTCTCTTTGGAACTTCGACTTTAGCTTATACTATGACGGGCCTGGGAACTGTGTACACCCCACAAAAACAGCCACCATCCCTTGGCCACCCTTTGGGTCCACTGCATGGATGCCGTGGCATGGTCTGCCTTCGAAGGGTGGTCCCAGGGAAGATACTTGCCCGCATCTGAGGAACGGCGGCAAGGCCCTTTAGCAGGGCAACTCTGGGCTCTCTGGTAGCTGAAATATGGTCTAAAGGGGAAATGTGGGCTCTGGGTGGAAAAGTTATATTGGCCACTGCACAAGTCTCACCCCACAGGGATGGTGTGGCCAGAGAAAGTAAAAGTAGGACCTCTAAAAAAGCAGAGTCCAGGGAAGCACTGAACTCCTCTTCAGTGACCTAGGATCCTCAGTTATTACGTATTTTTCCATAATTCTTTTTCTTTTTTTTTTTCTTGAGACAGGGTCTTACTCTGTTGCCCAGACTGGAGCTTATTGGCCTGGTCTCAGCTCACTGCAACCTCCTCCTCCCAGGCTCAAGCAATTCCCCTGCCTCAGCCTCCCGAGTAGCTGGGATTACAGGCATGCACCACTACCTCCTGGCTAATTTTTATTTATTTGTTTATTTATTTATTTATTTATTTATTGTATTTTTAGTAGAGACAGAGTTTCACCATGTTGGCCAGGCTGGCCTCGAACTCCTGACCTCAAATGATCCACCCGCCTCAGCCTCCTGAAGTGCTAGGATTGCAGGCGTGGGCCACTACGCCCAGCTATCAAAACCGTAAATACTTAATTCATCCTAAATTGCAAGCAATTGCTAACAGAATAAAGTGTTTTTCCTCCTAAAGACTTTTTCACTTGTACTGAAGCTTCCATTACAAACACTCGGATGGCTGAGTTTCAGGTCATGGTATAATGGAAGGGCAGGAGAAGTGAGTCAATGGGAAAAACAGGCATTGCTTCTTATTTTATTTTATTTTTTGAGTTCCGGGGTATATGTGCAGGATGTGCAGGTTTATTACATAAGTAAACGTGTACCATGGTGGTTTGCTGCACCTATCAACCCATCACCTAGGTATTAAGCCAAGTATGCATTAGCTCTTTTTCCTAATGCTCTCTCCCCCCACATCCTCCCCATCAGGCCCCAGTGTGTGTTGTTCCCCTCTCTGTATCCATGTGTTCTCATTGTTCTCACTTATAATTGAGAACATGTGCTGTTTGGTTTTCTGTTCCTGCATTAATTTGCTGAGGATAATGGCTTCCAGCTTCATCTATGTCCTTGCAAAGGACATGAGCTTGTTTCATTTTATGGCTGCATAGTATTCCATGATGTATATGTGCCACATTTTCTTTATGCAGTCTATCATTGATGGGCATTTGGGTTAATTCCATATCATCACTATTGTGAATATTGCTCCAGTGAACATATGCATGCATGTATCTTTGTAACACAATGATTTATATTCCTTTGAGTGTATACCCAGTAATGGGATTGCTGGGCCAAATGGCATTTCCAGTTCTAAATCTTTGAGAAATCATCACACTGTCTTGCACAATGGTTGAAATAATTTCCATTCCACCAACAGTGTAAAAGTGTTCCTATTCCTCCACAACCTCGCCAGCATTTGTTGTTTCATGGCTTTTTAATAATCACTATTCTGATTGGTGTGAGATGATATCTCAGGCCTCGCCTCTTGATGCTATTAACCATCTGCTCACGTATTCCCCTAAAGCAAACTTTGATCAGCAGAGGTAAAGGACACAGGAACCAAGAGGCCTGAGTTCTAATTTTGTTATGCTCTAAACTCATTTTTCTGCCTAAATTAAGAGACTTTGAGAAAGCTCCAACCTCTCTACCATTCAATTTCTTTTTTTTTTTTTTTTTTTTTTTTTTGAGACAGAATCTCACTCTGTCACCCAGACTAGAGTGCAATGGCACGATCTCTGCTCACTGCAACCTCTGCCTCGCAGGTTCAAGTGATTCTCCTGCCTCAGCCTCCTGAGTAGCTGGGATTACAGGCACCTGCCACCAGGCCCGGCTAATTTTTTGTATCTTAATAGAGACGGGGTTTCACAGTGTTGGTCAGGCTGGTCTTGAGCTCCTGACTTCAGGTGATCCACCCACCTCGGCCTCCCAAAGTGCTGGGATTACAGGCATGAGCCACCATGCCTGGCTCAATTTCTTATTTTAAAAAGTATAGGAAAATTAGAGTAAACCAAAATTTTACAAAAGGTATCCTAAAGGCTGTTAGTAGACACTACTTGAAAATAGGTGGCAGGGGAGGAAGTAGCAGGGGGTGACCCACAGTCAAATTAATGTACTTCACATTTGAGTTAAATTGTGTGAAAGTTTATTTCCTACTAATGTATATTTTAATTATCCAAGAGTAGGCATAGAGTATATAGTGTTCCTTAATGTTATTAGAACAAGGAATCACTGTTTAAAAAAGCATCTAATTGAATTAGTGACCCTCAGAACACATGTCAAAAGTGAAATTCAGTGTAGTCTCCTGAAAGAGGAAATATGTCCTTCAAAATAATTTCACCACAATACATTTTCTGACTCAGGGGATTTTGATTTTTGTCAGTTTGGTCTCAAGGCAAACATTGAGTGTAAAGAAATAAAACGCAATGATAATGATACAGGGATGGCAAATTCCATTGGCTAATATTCTATGTTTATGTGGAATAATGAACTAATTCAAGATTTTAATATACTAAAGTATTTAAAATTTAAATTATTACAGTAATTACATAGTTTCCTATTGCTATTACAACAAATAACCACAGACTTAGTGGTAGATCATATGATGCATTCGTTTTCTATTGCTGTGTAACAAAATACCCCACACTGTGACTCAGAGTCCTGTGTCACAATGTCAATGTCAATCTAGATGTCAGCCAGGACTGAGTCATCCAAAAACTGGACTGGGACTGGAGGATTCACTTGGCCCTCACCGTTGCTGGTTTTGAAGCTGGAGGAAGGGGCCAGTGATGCCAGTGGTCTCTAAAAGCTGGAAAAGGCAAGAAAATAAAATCTCCCCTACGTTCTGCAGGAAGAAAGCAGCCTTCAGATGCTTTGATTTTAGCTCTCAGAGACTCATGTTGAACTTCTGATCTATGAGGCTGTAAATACACATAAATTTCTGCTCTTTGAAGCCACTAAGTCTGTGGGTGTTATAGCAGCAATCAGAAATGATGCAATCACTGTAGTAATTTAATTTTTAATACTTTAGTATATTAAAATCTTGAATTAGTTCATTATTCCACATAAATAGAGAATATTATCTAATGGAATTTGCAGTCTCTGTATCATTAGCATTGTGTTTTATTTCTTTATATTAATACTCAAGGTTTGCCTTGAGACCAAGTTGACAAAAATCAAAATCTCCTGAGTCAGAAAATGTATTGTGGTGAAATTATTTTGAAGGACATATTTCATCTCTCAGGAGACTACACTGAATTTCATTTTTAACAATAATTCTTGTGGGATCTGTTAGAAGAGATGGGACTTAAAAATTGCAAGGACAAGTCTGAATAGGATAGAAGGTTGAAAATGCCCACTTAAAATAAACTTGATTGTTCAAAATTTGTGTATAAAATAGTTAAAACCATTTTATGTCAGTATTGGAGTTAAATCAGGGTAGAAAAGAAGATACTAACTTACCCAGTAAAATGTACTTAATATTTATCATTTGAAACATGTTTTCATTTGAATACCTAATAGCAATGTAGTATAAAGTTTAGGGGAGACTATAAAGAAGCTTAAGACCTAATCGCTAATCTTGGAACATGGACAACCTAAATGAGAATACAAGACAAAACATTAAACATTAAATTACAGTTAAAATTGACATCGGAAGAAATGACAAACTAGTGGGTGATTAATTTCCAAATAAATGATTCAGAGAATAAATTATGTAGTACTTCAAATGAAGGAAATATGATCAGAGAGACAAGGAAAAACAGCACAATGTAGATGGTATTTTATCTAGGTCTTTAAAATGGCAAGAAATTGTATAGTATAAAGAGGAATGGAATGCTAAGCAGCTGCTTTAGAAGTAGGAAAATACTTATATCATTACACAAATCATCCTGTATTATAGTTATGGGTTACCTGTTTAGGAATTGCTTGAAGACAAGATCATGTTTCACATTTGTACACCAGAATTTATGCAAGTCCCAAGCACATAGTACAAACTCAATACATATTTTTATTGTATATATTTCAGGTATATAACATGATGTTTTCGTCTTTTATTTATTTTTTTTTCCTTTTTGTGGAGAACGGGGTCTCGCTGTATTACCCAGGCAGGTCTCGAACTCCTGGGCTCAAGCTATCCTCCCGCCTCTGCCTCCCTGAGAGCTGGGATTACAGGCGTGAGCCACCGCGCCCGGCCGATGTTTTCATATACAAAGTGAAATGATTACAAGTAAGCAAATTTTGCATCACCTTCCATAGTTAATTCGTGTGTACGTGTGTGTGCGTGTGTGTGAGTGTCAAGAGCATGCAAAATATATTCTCTTAACAAATTTTTAATACGATATTATTAACTATAGGCCTCCTGCAGCACATTAGCACTCTAAACTTATTCATCGTACATAACAAGAAGTTTTTATCCTTTGAACTACATCTCCCTATTTTCTTTGCTTCCCTGCTCCTGGTAAACACTATTCTACTGTTTCTATGTATTTGATTTTTTTTTCTTTTTAAGATTCCACATATAAATGAGATCATGCCACATTTGTCTTTCTGTGTCTGGCTTACTTCGCTTAGCATAATGTTCTCCAGGTTCATCATTGTTGTCAGTATGTCCTTTTTTAAGGCTGAAAAATACTCTTCTCTGTGTGTCTATCACAGCATTTTTATCCATTCTTCAGCAACAGACACAGGTTCTTTCTGTGCCTTGGCTATTGTGAATAATGCTGCTGTAAACATGGCAGCACAGATATCTCTGAGATATTGATTTCATTTTCTTTAGGTACATATCCAACAAAGGGATTCCTTAGTCATATGTAGTTCTACTCGATAAATATTTAGTGAGTGAGACAGATGACTGTTAAAACAGTGAAGTGATACTGAAAAAAATTTTTTTCACAAAAATAAATCTGAAAGTATTTTACGAGATGAATTGAAATCCAAAAAGAGACTTAGATCCCTGTTAAAAGGTTGTATTAACTTTCTGAGAAGAAGGCAATAAAAACATGAACTGAGGGTTGACAATGAGAAAGGAGGGGATCTAAGAGGATCTAAGACACAACAATAAGAAGGAAATGACATAATTTGATGAATCTTTAGATCTTGAGGCAAAAGGAGAGTGAAGACAAATTTGGATCCCATCTAACCATAATAGTGATGCTGCAGTTATCAAGAACGAGGAATCGAGAATGAGAAGACAATTTTAAGGAACTTCAAAATGGTGACTGATGTATGATACATATGAAACACACAAGCACTGTGGGAGTGTGCTCCCGTAATTCAGGAGGGAGGATATAAACTTGAGAGCTATTTCACACAAATCGTAATTGGAGCCATGTGAGAGGATGAGATTACCAATGAACACCAAGAAGGAAAAGAGTAAAGACACAAATTAGGAAGCTCCTGCATTTAAAGAAATAAAGGAAAGAAGAGAAGCTAGCAAAGGAAAGAGAAAAAGCAGAGATGCCCACAGGAGGCATGGGACAGATAGAACAGGTCAGCAGTCAAGGCCAACTGCTTCAAAGTGAGAAAAGGGGTCTTCCCATTTAGGAAGTGGTTTTGGATTCGTGTTAGGTGACAGCTTGTGACCACGGAGCAAGTACTTTCAGAAGAAAGACTAAGAGAGCAATTAAAATCATGTATCTCAAAAATCTTTTTGATTCTGAAATTTATTAAACCAAAAATTGACATTTGGAAACTAAAATAATGGCACTCTCCAGTAAGAAGTATCCAATATCCCATCACACCTTCACTTCTGTAATTTCTCCTGGGTATATATTCAAAGTAGCGCAAGTAACTGTGTGTTAGTGGAGCAGCTAATGGCCAACATGCCCATCCATCTGTGTAAGCTCAGGTGTGTGTGTACTGGAGGGCTAGGGTTTCCTATACCTTGAATCTAGTGAGGTTGAGAACAGAAAGGACCCAGGAAATTCAATTTTATCCTGGTAGGAACAGAGATCTATAATCTAGGTGATCCCAGTGCTCTTCTAGTAGGGCATTCAAGTAAATTGTGAGCATTTCTTTATTCTTTTGGTAGAGAGCACCTAATGTCTGAAGCACAGAAGAAAGACAGTCACCCCTCTCCCAACCAAATAACTGACGCAGTAACAATTTCCCATGATATACACCATGACATAGAATAGAAACAGTTTCTTTTAAGACAAGGACTACCTTTACCAAATTTATAGTAAGAATATACAGTGTGCCTGTAAGATGAAAACACATTAAATTAGCAAAACTTTGGGTTCAAAAAGGTGTATCTCACACGCCAGTAGATGAAGTACACTGCCTCCGCTCATGCTGACATTTTTGTCAACACACTCTGCTGATTATTCCGGATAACATTTTTCATAATTGGCAAGGCCATGCCCCCTGCGTGGACTTTCTCAGTGAATGTTGAAAATTGCTAAATACAATGTATGTAATTTATTTTCGTCAATGACCTTATTAGTACTTCCACTGCCGAACTGTGTTTGTGGGTGGCTGTGTGTATGAAAATGCAGCCTTGACTTTTTCAAAAAAGAAGTTATATAACTTCACACTTCATAAATTTAACCACCAAAATGTTATCTGTAAAAAGGGTTTCAGAGAAGCACTGTTTTACCACTGACTGGTTTGATGGGAGTTGATTAGATAATGGTTTTTCATCTGTGTGTTGTTACTGATACTGGCCACATTCCAGTTGGCTGCTAAGGTGTCTAAATGCTCCCAAACAAAAATTACCCATAAAACCTGTGACAGAGTTCTCTGAGATCATGGATACAGATCACTGCACATCTGGATGAGTTGTTTTGACTGAGTTTATAATGTCACATTCCTTGTAAACATGATACATCTGTCTCTGTTTAACAGATACTTTTTGAAGCTAAAGCATTTATTTTCTCCCAGAACTCAGCAATGCCACATTATTTACCGATACTGAACCTGGGAGACACTAAAACATTCCAGGATTCCAACTATTTCATCTTCAGCTACAATAACCCTTTGCTTAGGTAAATTAGCAGGAAAAAATCTGCTTTATTTTGTCATAAAAGGGGAAGTAAAGGAGAGACAATGAGAGGATCAAATAGTTCGAGGTTTCCATTACCTTTTAGAGATTAAAGACAGAGATTTGTAACTATTTTCATTTTTTACATGTTGAAAGTTATGTTTGCTGTTAGTGTTACAAAGAATCAATCACAAAAAAACCTTCTGTGAGCATCAAGTATATACAAGGCACTGTGCAACAGACTTACAAATCTACAAAGAAGTGTATCCCTATTTTCACACTGCTCCAGAGGGGCTTACAACCCATTTAGGAGGATAGGATTGACACACATGAAAAGATACTAAACTGGGCAGTAAATAGGTGTCAATCATGTGCAAGGTGGGAATAAAGCAGCTGATGAATGGCAGGTGCCTGGGTCCATAGGAAACAAGGATGAAAGCTGCCCTTTGATTTAAGACCTAATCTGCGGCCTGCTGAGTCAATCACTGGTTGCTACTGTGCCCCTCATCTCAAAATCACTGACTTCAAATGAGCCACTTTATTAGTGTAGGCCTCAGGATTTATTTGCAGCCAGGGCCACAAAATATATATCAGATTTTCAGCTCCTCATCCCCAGCATTCTGCTGCTAAGCCCCGACTACAGACTTCCATTCCCAAGGTGCATACACATATTCACACTCATCTCTATAATTACTGGATATATCAATCAAAATAATAACATTAGGAAGGAAACATTGGTGCCAATACTTATATACTGCTAGGGCATTTGGAGTTGGGGGTTGAGTAATTTTCAGAAAAAAACCCTTGGGGGTGTATCTTCATAATTATGATGTATATAAAGTGGTGTAAGACAGCAGCATGGAAGATGAACAGTTTCTGAAGAAGAAAACACACTCATGGATTTTCTTTGTGACTATAAGACTTAACTGTTATAATTCAGTATTGGTGGATTAAAAATTGATCTTAGCTCTTAGATCTTCTCATAATTCATTACTCCATTCCAAATACCTTTATCCAATACCTACTGTATGCCAGGTTCTGTGTGTGATAGGCACTGGGAAGATGCAGATGAACCCATCAGTCTCTGCACCCAAGAAGCTTGCAGTTTGGTGGGGGAGAGACAAGAAAATAAGCTATGCAGAAGGAAGCATGTGATTCCACAGGAGCACAGAAGAAGAAAGGAGGAAAACCAAGAGGGAATGATGCCTGAGATGAATATGTAAAAGATAAAAAGAAAGGAAAAGACACAGCAAGAAAAGACAACATGTGTTGTAGTTTCATGAGAGCCCAAAAATAACACCCCTTTTCTCAAAATAATGATCAATTGAGACATAATCCAAAGAAGACAGCAAAGGGGGACTGTTATAAACTGAGTGTTTCCCCTCAAAATTCATATGTTGAAATCCTAACCCCCACTGGCATGGCATTAGGAGGTACTAGGAGGTGGGGCCTTTGGGATGTGATTAGGTCGTAAGAGTGGAGGAGTCATAAATAGGATGTCTTTGTAAAAGGGACCCTGAGAATTTCTTCATCCCTTTCTTCTATGTAATGGTACAGAAAGAAACTGGCAACCTGGAAGAGGGCCCTTATGAAAACCTGACCGTGCTGGCACCCTGATCTTGGACTTCCAGCCCGCAGAACTGTGGGAAACAAATCTATGTTGTTTATAGTCCCCTCAGTCTATGTCTGTGGTAGTTTGTTACAACACCCCCAACTGATTAAGACAGGAACCATGAAGAAAACCTTAAAAAGAGGCTCAGGTGGAGGATACAGGTGTCATCTGTGGGCAAGTGGACCCTAGACTCTAATAGTGATTTGGTCAGACAACCAGTTGCAGGCAATGCTGGACCAGGAGAACATGAGGAGCCAAGGAGAAGGGACCAGCTCCTGATAAAAAGAAAGAGAAGGAGCTGGCATACTCATGATCACTTTCTCTTTCCAAACCCTCTGATTAGAGAAGCCACAATCTACCTGCTCTGGAGTGAAGAGTGTGAGGATATGAAAAGGGAAATAAAGTCAGGAATGTTATTCTAGCAGAACTTCCTCCCTCATCATAGAAACACCAGACTAGAGAAAGAAATATTATTCCCTAACATTGTGCAAATGCACAGACATGGAAGAGTGTGGCATGACATGAGAGAGAAGCCTTCAATAAGTTGACATGGCTGAAATAAAGTACATATAAACAGCTGTAGCTGAGGATGAGGCTGTTAGAGGCCATCTCATAAAGCACTGTGTTGTGGGCTGAATGCTAGTATCTCCTCAAAATTCATATGTTGAAACCTCATCTCCTAATGTGATGTTATTAGGAGGTAGGGTCCTTGGGAAGTAATTAGGATTAAATGAGGTTGTGAGATTAGAGCCTTCATAAACCTGATTAGTGTCCCTATAGAGTCCCCAAAGAGCTTGCTCTCTCTTCACCATGTAAGCATACAGTGAAAAGTCAGCAGTTTGCAACCCAGAAGAGAGCCCTCACCAGAACCTGACCATGTTGGCACCCTGATCTCAAACTTCCAGCTTCTGGAACTGGGAGAAATAAATATCTGTTATTTTAAAAGCCTAGTCTATAGTACTTTATTATAGCATCCCAAATTAAGACACATTGAAAACAAGAAGCCAGAAATTCTGTATATTTTAGACATCATGACCACAATATGAAGAACCTATTCCTTATACCAAATATAATCAGAGTTTTAATACTCTGAGGCCTGTGACCAAATGTTGGTGATGCTTTCATTCTGTAGGGAATATACAAGTTACCAAGAGTCAGCAGGCGAATAATGGCTAAATGATGGAAATAGTATGAATAATACTAACTAGAAGCAACAAACCATCCCTTCTGCCTGTCTATTCCTTTTTAGTGTCTTCTAAACCCTAGTGTTACTGTGAAAGTTTTAAAGTGGTATACAGTTATAGAAATTTTATTTTCTATATCATCAAACAATCATTCTTAAGAATGTGAGTGGACATAGTTTTAAAGTTATTAATTGTTGTTTAATTTAAAGTTATTAATTGTTAATAACTTTATTTATTTATAATAAATATAATAACTTTTATTTGTTTATAATTAATTTAAAGTTATTAATTGTTGACTATCTTATAAAAAAAAAGATCAGGCTGGCCGCAGTGGCTCACACCTGTAATCCCAGCACTTTGGGAAGCCGAGGCGGGTAGATCATGAGGTCAGGAGTTCAAGACCAGCCTGGACAAGATGGTGAAACCCCATCTCTACTAAAAATACAAAAAATTAACTGGGCTTGGTGACAGCACCTATAGTCCCAGCTACTCGGGAGGCTGAGGCAGAGAATTGCTTGAAACTGGGAGGCAGAAGTTGCAGTGAGCCGATACCACGCCACTGTACTCCAGCCTGGGCAACAGAGCAAGACTCCATCTCAAAAAAAAAGATCAATTCCGCCAAAACATTTCCTCTCAACTTCCAGCAAAATTAGGATTTTGTTTTGGCCAACGGAAACAACTTCTGAAGGGATGAAGGGACATTAATACAATTGTTTTTATTAACTGCATTGTTAAGATGAGTACCCTAAAACATTTTGTCTGGTTTTATCTATAAAAGATAATATGGAAGGCCTTAAATAAAAATGTGTAATGTGTGTATGTGTGTATGCACATGTCTGTGTGTGTATAAGAGACTGAAACATGAGATACTTCAAATTCTTTTCAGAAGAAAATGTTTAAATGTTTAAAAATAAGAAGTTAAACATAAATACATACACGTAAACACCAAATACAAAGCAAAACATTCTAACAGCGGTCCTCTGTTGTTTCTCTGTCCATTAAATAAAATTGCATCAGCCTGAAGTTTTCTCCTCTAATGGTACTCAAAGATCCCAAACAGAAAACAAAGTACAGGTGCCTTTATTTGCATAGTGTCACCTCACCTAAAGAAAATCCCTCCCCTGCTCCTCTCCACTCTTCTGGGCTAGGGAAGTCCTTTGATTCCTGCTGCTGAAGTTCCTGTTTGCTCTCAGTATTGTTTGATCACTTAGGGCACAACAGAACAGCATGTAGCTGTTGCCTTTTTGGCACCGGCTTGATATTCAGCAGTAGGTGGTTTCTCACCAGTTTGGCTTTTGCTTTAGGACAATGAGTGACAAGATGTTAGTTCACACAGCACGACTTATGTAACTTACAAAAGAAAAAGATCAGGCTGGAGGTTTGTTCAGCAAATCAGCAAGATTTTCAAAACAAGAATAAAAGTCTTTCCCCTGCATCTCAAAATAAGGTTGACTTGGCCAAACTAAAAAAGGGCAACTCAGTCAAGAAAATGAATCAATATGTTGGGTTAATGCCATTCAAAATAGCCAGACTGGATTCCCTAAAGAAGATGTCTTTTGGGTGGAGGGGGTTGAAAACAGAAAATATTATTTATCGATGTGTTTATTTATTTACACAGTGGCCATGTTACTATAAGGAGTCTAAACCTAGAGGAACAAAAGGTCTGCCCCAGAGTTTCAAGAAACCAAAATTACATGGGATAATTTTGCTTGATTCTAATAAACTCACGTAAATGCTTGTCTCTTGCTTAGAGTATTTTTAGCTCCACAAAGATTGGTTGTTAGAAAGTCAAACATTCCTTCACATGAAAGCACTGTAATAGCCATTTTTTAATTTGGGAACTAGTGTACTTGAGGTGTCAGTTGTGATTTGTTTTCACAGCTACAGGAAAAACTTCCTGAGAAGTTGTATAATAATTGTTAAAACTCAGAGTCTAGATTTCTGAATGAATCATGAATGTTCACATTTGACTCTTCCTCTTTGCTTCCTAGAAATAACAGTCACATAGCAAGAAAAATTTCCAAGATTGTTCAATGTTTAATTACTATGTTTTCATGAGTGTTTTTCTAAAAAAAATAGAGTCTATGCATTCCTCTGGAGTTTGTAATTCTGACCTCAATATTCTTTCCTATAGTTATGTCTTAAGGGGACAATGTCTCCCCACATTTAAAAAGGCAGGTTGGTTTTGACAGGCAATTTATTGCCCATATCCACTACCCACTAGCCATATAGATATATTCTTTTTTAAGACTGTCACCCAATATAATAATAGACATGTAGGATTTTCCCCTTATACCTGTAAGAAGTTAACATTTTCCACATACCTTTGAAAACAAAGTAAAAGCAAAAATAGCTTCCACAACAATTTCACAATCTGAGTTTTAAAATATAACTAGAAGTCAAATACATTGAAAAGCCGATGAAACATGGTTTCAGGAAGCTAAAAGCAAATGCACATCTTTTATATAGAAAGGTTCTATTTTTTTCTAAGTCAGAAAACGTATTAGAAGGGTTATTAGCAGTAAATAAAGCATAAAGGTAGGGTCATACCATGGAACAGTCATTGTGTTAGTAACAAAAGAAATGGACTCATGCAAGCTTACCACTAACCACTTGATCTCTCTGACTTGACCTTTCTGAGATGCTGGACAATAGCTGCTCTATTCACCCACTAGACCAGGTGGTTGTGAAGTTCAACTCGCATCATGTATGTAATGGTGCTTCACAAATTGTAATATACTTAGAAGAAGGTTAGGAGTTATTGTGTAAATGTGAGGTGTTATGATTTTGTTAAGATGAGGTGAAAGCTGCTATTCTTATTCTTCTATTCTCACTTTAATTCCTTATAAAAGAGAATGACTTAAAAAGTCAATTTATGATAATAAAATCTCCATGAATCAAAGTAGCAATATTTTCAACTTATTTCTTAAGTTCTCACTTCCATCCTGTAACCCAGTTATGTCACATAACCCTATGCTTTTAGATATGGAAAGAACATTTGTCATTTTATAGTCCCAAATCATAATATTATAGACAAGGAGACAGAGGTACAGATATAAAGTGATATGACTAAGGTTGTGCCTCAAAGGACCTCGCCATAAGCATAAGAAGTCAGCAGGCAGTGAAGAGTGAGGATTCCTTCTCAATGTTTTGGCTACCACTGTGGCTGATGATAGTTTTAAGAAACAGTCCTGGAGTCATTGATGGCCAATAGGTATCTGCAAGAGCACAAATATCATTTCTATGAAAGTGACAAATAACAATCAAATTTGGTCATCTGTTTTATTTTGTTTGAAAAGTGTCCATGCTGATTGAACAAACACATTCAGGCACGGCACATCTGTGCTGTGTAGTGCTGCATAGCTTTCATCACCCTAAGGCTGTTCGTTGAGAGAGACCAGTTTCATGCTGAACTCAGCATGAGGACAACAGGGCAGGACACCAATTAGTGGAGGCATTTGCACCAACTTGACAGAACACTGTGCAGGGAAGTTCACGGGAACCAAAGCAACAGTGAAAGCATGTCCTTTGGCAGTAAATAATTAAACTGGAAGTAAAAACTTTATCCTTCATAGATGGAAGTTTGATTTATATTCAAGAAAATCTGCAGCCTTCAGAAAATCTAATCAGTTACCAATCCCACGTGATCTTGATGAAGCCATGAGAAATTGCACTGTTTTCCTGAACTGCACTTTCTATATAATCTAAATTCACTTTTTTGACCTTCAGCAGAATAGGATTGGAAACAGAGGTCATGACTGTGAGTTAGCATAGTATCAAATAGATGCTGTCAGGACCCCAAATCCCTACTCCCTGAAAATAAACACCATTTGCTTGTCTGGCCAGCTAATGCCATATTTTTGTAGTTCATAAGTTTCATTTAACTATAATTTTAACTTCATAGTTGCTAAGTTTTACAACATGAATTGTTTTAGAGAAAAAAAGAGTGAGATAAGTAGCCATGTATTGGCTGCGTTTTTTGTAGTAGATGTTTTGCTTTTAATCCTAATTTCCTGATCTAATTCCCTCTTGGCCTATTTCCATTCAGAGTGCTCTGCTAGAAAATACTAAGAAAAGATCACAAATCAAATGTCTTATGATAATATCCTCAGAAATTTTAAACAGCTCTAAGAGATTTGGCCTCAGACCCAAACATTTACATGATCGCTCAATTTTAATGAGGTCAAACAAGCTGCTTGGCATCTGGCCGGTGCTCAAGGTCTTGGCCTGAGTGGGGAGGGCCATCTTGTTCTTACAGCGAACGTAAGACACAGTGACAGGTGATAATGTAATGCATGAGGCTGCTGCCCTTGGCCATTTCATCTTTTCAACCCTCTGGATTCCCAGAGGCAACGTTTTGGCCAGATGTACACAGTTTTACCAGTAGCTAAGGATCTGAAGAATAACCATACTTTGCAGAGAAGCATTTTAAAGGATTTAAGTAACCCCCTAATGTTTGTCACAATGGGTTCATCAACCTGAGAAGAGAAGAAAGAAAACAGACCTCTGGAAGTGCTAAGCAGAGTGACGGAGGCTACTAAGTAGTCAAATTAATACAGCTGTATTTTCATCTTGATTTTAGACAGCCAACTCTTGAGTATTAAAGTCACATCAAAGATATATGTTCCTTTATAACTCCTCCATCATAAATATTATCTTTGAAAAAATTAAGTTATTCTTGAGTAGGCTGTTTATTCTTCAAGTAACAGCAAAGTATTTAAGTCTACTAAAATCTTATTTAAATCATTTACTAATTCTATAGGGTTGTTCAATAGAAACCAAGATTGAATTAAAAAAAAATTTAAGGAGCACAATCTCAGATGTAACTCACTTGACAAACAATTGCTTGTGTTTTTTATTCTAATTATCAATACGAAATGTTCATCTTAATATCTTGATTAGTACAGAGCCTGCCATGATACCAGTGAGGGGCCTTGTCACCAAATGTGGGAAGGAGAAAAGCACTTATAAACAATCTTAACACTTACTTTTACAATAAAGCATTGAGATCAATACATATATATGGTGTATTAGTCTGCTCTCACACTGCCATAAAGATACTGCCTGACTCTGTAATTTATAAAGAAAAGAGGTTTAATTGACTCACAGTTCTGCATGGCTGGGGAAACCTCAGGAAACTTACAATCATGGCGGAAGGGGAAGGGGAAGCAAGAATCTTCTTCACAAGGTGGTAAGAGAGAGAGAGAGAGAGAGAGAGAGAGAGACAGAGAGAGAGCACACCAGGGAAACTGCTAGACATTTATCAAAGAACCAGATCTCATGAGAACTCCCTGACTATTGTGAGAACAGCATGGGGGAAACTGCCCCTGTGATCCAATCACCTCCTACCAGGTCCCTCCCTCAACACCTGGGGATTACAATTCGAGATGATATTTGGGTGGGAACACAGAACCAAACCATATCATATAGGAACCCAAAAGTAAAAACAGTAAAATCATTCTCTACTAATATGATGTTACCTTAGAATCCACAAAATCCCACTTTTCATACATTTAAAGGGTTATGAAGAAAGCAGAGTTTTAAATCATAGAAATGAATATTAAAACTTGGTTCAGTTGACTTGTAAATAACAGCAAGCTACTTTATTATGGAGGTTGTAAATGTTCTCTAACAGAATTTCAGGCCAGGCATGTTGGCTCACACCTGTAATCTCAGCACTTTGGGAGGCTAAGGTGGGCAGATCACTTGAGGCTAGGAGTTCAAGAGCAGCCTGGTCAACATGGTGAAACCTCATCTCTACTAATAATACAAAAACTAGTTGGGCATGGTGGCATGTGCCTGTAATCCCAGCTATTTGGGAGCCTGAGGCAGCAAAATCGCTTGAACCTGAGAGGTGGAGGCTGCAGTGAGCTGATTTCATGCCACTGCAGTGAGCCAAGATCACATCACTCCACTCCAGCCTGGGCAACAGAGCAAGACCCTGTCATGAAAAATAAAAATAAAAAATAATTTGAGAAAGTACTTATTATAAAATGATGTTGAAAATAAAAGGCAAACAAAGTAAAAAACTCAGTGGCTTTCCTAATTCCTAACAAGAGAATTACCATATGGATAAGCAGTCAGGCAGGAAAAGATGACTATTTTCTGAGACCAGAGAGAAGCTCTGTAAGTCCCTCTCATGTTAAGTCTGTCCTACTGTTGAGAATATGTGTATGGGGTAGAAATTATTTCCCCATCTCTAATATTCTTTTGCCACGCACTGAACAACCTAAGGATATGGTCTTTGGTTGTAGAGATCTTTAAAAGGTACTTTTCTGTGTCACTACAAGCATGCAGGCAGAAGACCGGGGTTGTTCTGCACTAGGACCACCCTCCATCAGAACTTCCTGCAATGTTAGAAATGCGCCATAATTGTACCATCCAGTATGTCAGCCATTACCCTCATGTAATCAAATGTAGCTACCATGACTGAAGAACCAAATTTTTTATTTTATTTTTATTTTATTTTATCTATTTTAAACTTAAAAAGCTACATGGGTCTAGTGGCTTCGTCATTGGATAGAACAGTTGCAAAAGCAAACATAAAGCTTGTTGGTTGGTAATCAATTAGATCTACTAAAAACATGCATCAGTCTGCGCCATAAAGAATAAACTATTCCTCTTTGAAACATCTATGTTAGTTCTATCACCGCCACTGTCTCGATTCTTTAATATCATCTGCTGTGGATTTCTAAAAATTGGGAAATTGAAAGCCAGGGTAGAAAATCTTATTGATTAAATCAGCACATTCCAGGTGACAGAAAATATTGGGAACCTGTTCACTTATCCACAGATTCCAGGTGTGAAGTTTACGTCATGTACTGCATTGTGTGGCCCTCTTCATACGTGTGGCAAACTAGCCCATCAGCAACTATGAATAACAAAAGTTTTTTAGCTTAAAGAAAGAAATATAAACTTGACTTAATAAGAGTATTCTGACCAATGGAGGAGTTCTTTTAAGAATCAGCTATTTTCACCTCCCAGACAGACAGTCCAAGAAGAAAGAAACTTGGTTGCATAAAGGAAAATAAAGATCAGATGCAAAAAGCTTCTTTCCAACTTCAGTATTAGGCAATGAAATGGGTTCCCAAAGGGTGACTTCAGAATCTCTAACAGAGGACATTGTCATACATGCCTTCTGGTTTAGCTTACTGCTGTCATCCACTATATGCTATTTCTAGAATCGGGTATTTTATTTTAGCTGAATATGTTTGGTTGAGTATCTTACATAAAGGTCTAGCTATATTTTTTCCAGATTTTCGACTCCCACATAGTCTAGTGGGTATGCATAATTATTTCCTTAAAAGTATAAGTTCAGAGCTAAGGTTAATAAGATCTTATATATGTTGGTACTAAGGTTGTTATTTAGTTGTAAAGTGTAGCAATGTGATTGGCACTGAATTGAGTTGCAAAAGATACAGTTCTTCACCTAAGGTCATAATCCAAAATCTAGCCAAGTGAAAGATAAAGACATGATTATGATTTTATTATTCAACACTTCTATTGGTAGAAAACTCTAGGAAAAAAAGTTTTAGAAGCATTATTGAGTAGTATGAAATAATATGGATTTCAACTTTTAAAAATTAGGGGTAAGAGAAAAGAAATGAGATGGAAACAAGCTGACATATTGGGCAAGAATTTAGAGAGAGTAATAAACTTGGTATGTGTTTATTAGCGGTAGACAATAAGTTTAGAGGATTAATTATTAACTGTGATGCAGATAAAAAAAATCCTGCTAGGGGCTGTATTTATTAAGTGCGGTTTTGACAAGCAATAATTATGTAAGCTCAACATTCCCTTTCAGAATTAGTTGGGGTTTTTTTAAGCTTTCACCATTCACAATTTGACCCCAAAATGTTAACCATAATACAATACCACAGATGCAAAACATTCAAGGTGTCTTCATGCACACTTTCAGCCTTCTGCAAACACACTCTGCCCTCAGGAATCAGTGAATATTTGAGACAAGCTCTCTCTTAAACCATTGCCTTCCTGCACCCCAGGCCACAAGCAAAATGGAAGATACAAAACGAGGTGATCCAGGATGGTAAGAAAGAGAGCTTTGGGTAGTGACCAAAGAGAAAGTAGATCTGAGAGACCACAGGTGATGAAAGAATTAAAAATCCGAGACAAAGAAAGAGCTAGGAGGGTCAAAACTTCAGGAGCCCTGCTTTCCTGTCTCCAGTCCTTGATCTGGCTGAAACTGTGCAGCAGTGAAAGCGAGGGCCTGTGACAGGTGACTCTCTCATAGTACTTTCTGCAAGAGATCATCTGACTCCTGCCACCAGTGTGACAAAGACCACATGGAGGTCTGGGCTGAAAATCAGATCACCAGCCTTTAGCAGGTAAGGCTGCTGCTATTAGATTTGCCCTAAGACTGCTGGATATTTTTTATGACAGGTACCATTGGGTAACTCATTGGTTAGGAATGTGGGTTCCGGAGTCAGACTGCCTGAGTTCAGGCTTCAACCCACTGCCTGGTTGTGTGACCCTAGGTAAGTTAATTACACTGCCCAGGACTCAGTTCCCCTAACTATGAATAGGACACAGTGACATGACCTGTGAGTACTAAAGGAAATTGTGCTCAGGAAAATGTTAGAGTAGTGGCTAGCTTGCTATAAATACTCAAAAATATTATATTACTCATTGTTATTATTTGTAGCTTTCTGACTCTCTTGGAATAGTTTAACTGTATTTTCCATAACGAACAAAATTACTGATATTTAACGGCTTCTTAACTGATAGACATGATGGTTTTAGTGGTTGGTAAATCTCATTAAACAGATTTCTAGTAGCCAAATTGTATTTAATGAGCATATTAATGGTCTTACTGTCTTTAAATTAAACCTTATTTCAACCATTTAATTTCTGTTTATAACATACTTCCATCCTTTTAAAAGAAGCATATAAAGCTTCTCTTGAAAAGAATAATGCTGTCCATTGACTTTTTTCTTCCCTGTTTTATTGACTGCCTAAATTCTTAGTAGTATTTCGGCAGACACTTCATGCTATTCAAGCCTATTGA
The DNA here is from genome assembly GCF_001698545.2 of Rhinopithecus bieti. Classification (NCBI taxonomy): domain Eukaryota; kingdom Metazoa; phylum Chordata; class Mammalia; order Primates; family Cercopithecidae; genus Rhinopithecus; species Rhinopithecus bieti. Next base: position 1,594,810 of record NW_016807882.1, read on the forward strand.
GTCATAAGTTTTTGTGAAATTATTTTCTACCTAACCACAAATGCAATATGCTGGTATAACTTCCTCTTTTACATTTCAACAGTTTTTGATTGTCAGACAATCCTAAACATATTCTCTTTTCACTTGACAATACAATTTTATCTATATGCCCTTCTTTCTTATTTACCTTTTTATCTTTGCCCCTCGTAGATGACTTCAACTCCATCATTACTACTCCTGTCTACTTACAATATTAATATTATTTATCATTATGCTGATCTGTGCTTTCTTCTATCCCATACATCCTATCAGTATAAACTCTTTCATTATATTGATTAACCAACTCAGTTTATGGTACTGTTTCTTTATCTGTCATCCATTGATTATCACACATTCATCAGGCACTAGATAGAATTCATGGGATGTGCCACAAAGTGAGAAGGGGGATCATTTGCTTCTAGAGGAAGACACATTTACTGATCATACTGCAAAGAGAAAGCTGACCCCTGCTTGAGATCTTACGGAGAACTGCAGAAAATTCACAAAAGCCCCCACAAAAGAATCTGCTGTGACCATCTGTCAAGTTGTCAGCTGTAAACACCTGCCAAAATGCTAAATCACCTCACAAGGAGCTGTGAAGTAACATCTTTCCTGCCTTTCTTACTTCTTCTTCCTTCCTGGCGCCAATCCTTGAAGAGCCAGAAAACTCTGCTGGTGAATTGGAGAAGGAGTAGAAGGAGTATTAGATTAGGTAATAAATCTTTTCCACCCCTACTTCAACTTCTAGCTTCCCACTCACAGCAGACTCAAGCTGCCAGAAGGAAAGAAAAGCCTCAACTTTAACACAAGATCAAAGTTTTTACAAATACATGCTTCTGACAGTTAAGTTACTAAACCGGGACAGTTTTCTGTGATCTGCAGTAACGAGAAAACTGTATTACTCAACAGTGACCAGAAACATCACGGAGTTTGCCTAACTTTTCACAAAGAAATGAAAAGGTTAAACTTACAAACTACATTTAAAAGGGTAGCGGGAGAGAACATTTAAGCTACTTCTTGACTATATTCCACAAGTCATCTCTGTTCAATGTATCAGCTGTTTCTTGGAAGAGAAAATGGTGATATCAGGGTACAGGATGGCTTCCTCAAGAATGAAGTTGTCATGCCCAGGCCAAACTTAATGACAGCCCTTGAATTCATGGAAATTATCCCAGGCAGAACACACGTCCTTGTCATCATTGTCAACGATTACTGATTACACCATCATGTTTCCTCTGCACCTATGGACATAGGAAGGCATCAAATTATAAGTCTCTTAATGTCCTCAAGCTGCTAAAAAGGAATCATCTAAAATGTCTCTTGCTGGCCTCTCAGGAAGGTGTTGTAGAGATTCTCATGAAGAATTGTTATTATCATTTTTAAATAATAGCTCGGCATTTAACAGAAAATTTTCTCTGTGTTATCGCCATCACTTAAAGACAGAACTTAACGACACCACAAATGACCCAGAGAAAAAGTAACTCTAAATCAATGCAAAATAACAAAAGGATAAAAAGCATATCCCCAGAGACACACCAGGAGATGCACGCTGAGTTGCATTTATTAAAATGCAGGTGTAAGCATAAGGCATAAAATGACAATATTAAACCAAGAATTTAAATTATGTAGAATATTTTATAAGATTATAACTTTAATTTCCTTTGGGAAAACTAAGGTGGAAAACTGTAGTTTCATGAGACTGTTCACTGTTGATTTGAAAGCCATCTGGCTAATCCTTAGCATTTATTTTTTGATGAATAAATGAAAATCAAAAGAAGGATGCAGTATTATTCAAGAAAAAGATTTGTGCTCTGATAGTTTTAAAATAATATTGCAACTCCAAAATTATATGTAAATTCCTCAGAATAGACCAAGTAGGCATATTCTCCCAATCTAATGTCTGTTTAACTCCAATGAAACAGGTTATCTATTTTTTAATATTGCCTATGTATGGGCAAGAAATGTGGGTATTTGCTCTGTTTTGTTTTAAATAGAAACTTCTAATTGCATATTCTTTCTCTGGGAATCACATCTCCAAGATGGCACACTGTAGGAAATAGAACAATCCTAGAGGCCATGGGCCTTCGTGAGAGGTATAAGTCTTGTTCCATCCCATTTCAGATGTGCAAGATGTTTACTCTGACACAGCCTATGTATCTTTAGGAAGCTCAAATAATACTAATTCAATGCCATTCCTAAATTATCAAGAGGATCCAACAAGACAGTGAGCATAAAATTATAAAGACAAGTAATCTAAAATGGTGATTATTTTATTCTTTTTGTTATATTGTTTCAATGAGGAATTATATTTCAGTAAAGAACAAGGAAAGTAATAGACAAAAGAATGTATAATGCTATAAATAAGGACCACATATTTCTCTATGCCCTGTTTACCCTAATATGTAAATATAGAGGGCTACAAAGAATAAATAACAATTCAAAGAAATAAAGGGGCCATTTAATATTGAATCACAAAGACCTCTGATGAACCCCAAATCCACTCTCCTAAAGCAAATCACCACTTTTCAAGCCATGGGATAACCTATTGAGTTTCTCTAGCTCTTCAAAGTTCTTTCTTCTTTTGCCTTGCTGTGTCCACTTCTCCAAAAGAGAGACTGAAAGCTTACTATGAAGTAACTTTGAATGTCCACATTTTATTCTCCCTCTTCCTTATGACTTGCTCCACTAAAGGGAGATTTTGTTTCCTCTGTTCCGATTCTACATCAAAATAAAACTACTGTGTTTCATTACTTCCACGTTTGAAGCACTTGCCTTGATCATTTGGGTAAGCGTAAATTTTTCACCTACAATTTGATCATTCTTATTTCCTTAGCAGTAATTTACAGTTTTGGAAGTCCTATCAGAAAACTATAATTGTTCTGAAAAAAATTGTCTTAACTTTATCTTCTAAATTTTAAAAACAATAGGGGCACATCGTGGAATATGTTAAAAGTGTAATTTTAAAAGCAGAAAATAATTTTGGGGTTTTTTGTCGCTGGTTTATTCTTGTTCTTTAGTACAGTCAAATTCTTATTGCATATATATTTGCTATCCTACTTTTTACTTACTATCATATCATTCACACTTTTCATGTCAAAAATTATTTGTAACATAAAGTTTAATGCTAGTTATAGTTGATTATTTGGATATAATGCCTAATTTTACAATAGTGAAATCTCAATTGCTTTGTATTGGTTTATAATAAATGCAAGCTAGTTTGCTATGGAAGCTTGGATCTACTCATAATTTGTTTTTTAAATATCGGAAATAGTTTTGAATTCAAGCAAATGTCTTTGTAGCACTAATTGAGATATTCATCAATTTTTCTCTGTTACCTGTTAAAACATGAGCTGTTACCTTCGTTTTCCTCCTTTTCTTTTTTGTTTTAAAGTGTTGCAGTTGTGAAATGTGGTCAGAAACATGTCTTACTTTTTAGAATGATCTGAGATTGTCTTTGGGAGTATCTTGTTTATAAATACACACGTTCAGTGGTATTTTGAGCTTTGGCAATAGAGAACGAAGCTTAAGGTTATTTTTCTTAAACTTATAAGGTCACTTGCAAGTCTCTCTGTTTTCACTTTCATTGTTTATCTATGAATAAAAGGTATAACTATGACCAAGAAGTGAATCGGTTCAATACAGAAGGCCAGATGGCATGCCACTGTTTTCTCCCTCGTTTCCTAAGGAACACTTTTAAGAAACTGTGGACAGTGACTAACCATCCCAGTTTGTACCGGACTGAAGAGTTTCCTAGGATATAGGACTTTAGGTGCTAACACTAGGACAGTTCCAGGCAAACTAGGATGTTTGGTCACCCCTGAACAATTTTCCAGAGTTAAGTTTATTCAACATCAGACTCTCAGAACTGAAATCCAACCAAGGGAACCAGTTCCTGCTGAAGAGATTCACATTTATAATCCCCTTGCTGTGACAGGGAGTCTTCACAACTGAATCAAAGGAATCACCACAATAATCTTGAATGATGGACATTGAGCTTATCATCTTAGTGATGATGTTCTAAAAACATTTGTGAAGGTTGCATGTACCAATTATAATATGCCATAACCAGGTGACCTGGCCACCAGTCCCTTTCATTCTCTGTCCCTGGCTTCTTGCCCACTCTGCTCCAGTCACTCTGGCTTCCTGCAGCTCAAGTGTTTCTGCTTGCAGTTCCCCCTGCCTCTGTCCTTACTCTTCCGCCAAATATCATGTAGTTTGCTCCTCATTCAAGTCTTGGCACAAATCTCACCTTATCAGGGAGGACCTCCCTGACAACCCATTATAAAATAACTCCTTTACTCGCTATCCCTTTACCTTTTATTTATTTATTTTGAGACAGAGTATTGCTGTGTCACCCAGGCTGGAGTGTAGTGGCACGATCTTGGCTCACAGCAACCTCTGCCTCCTGGGTTCAAGCGATTCTCCTGCCTCAGCCTCTCGAGTAGCTGGGATTACAGGCGCCCACGACCACGTCTGGCTAATTTTCTGTATTTTAGTAGAGACGGGGTTTCACCATGTTGTCCAGGTCGGTCTCAAACTCCTGAGATCAGGCAATCCACCCACCTCAGCCTCCTAAAGCGCTGGGATTACAGGCATGAGCCACCGCACCCAGCCCTACCATTTTTTTTACATTCCAGTTACAAACCCCTGACATATATTTATGTATTTGTTTAGTGTCTGTTTTCACCCCCACTAGACTGTGAACTCAGAGGATAAGGTAGGCACTTAACGAATGAAGGGATATGGTAAACACCACCGATGCTGGAGTTGGAATGGCTAGATTGAGAACTCAGCTCTGCCTGGAATAATTATGTGACCCTTAGCAGATTACCTCACTGAAATTCTCTACGCCCCAGGTTCCACAAGGATAAAATGAGCGTAACAATAACCCCTATCGCTAAAGGTTGTTTTGAAGAGGAAACAAAGTAATACACGGGAACCAGTTAGGGCCCTGTCAGATGTGTGGTAAGTGCTCAGTAGGTGTTGTCCTGTATTTCCCTCATTAATGAATTAATGAATTAATGAATATGTTTCCACATATTGAATTAAACAGAAGCATCAAGCCTGGGGTTATCTGAATATGAATATGTAAACTATCAAGATCACAAAATGGCAGATGTTGTATATTGCTATTTAAGATTTGCTATAAATATACATATATATGTATGTATATATATATATATATATATATATATATATATATATATGAGACGGAGTCTTGTGTTGTCGCCCAGGTTGGAGTACAGTGGTGCTATCTTGGCTCACTGCAACCTCCACCTCCCGGGTTCAAGCAGTTCTCCTGCCTCAGCCTTCTGAGTAGCAGGGACTGCAGGCGAATGCCACCACACCCGGCTAATTTTTGTATTTTAGTACAGACGAGGTTTCACCATGTTGCCCAGGCTGGTCTCAAACTCCTGAGCTCAGGCAATCTGTCTGCCTTGGCCTCCCAAAGTGCTAGGATTACCGGCGTGAGCCACTGCGCCAGGCCAACAATATTATAAAATGTTTTGAATGCCAGATTATTTCAAAGTACTTTTCATTTTTGCAAAATTGTTTACTTTGTAATGGTTACTCTGGTTTCAAGCAGACTTGCTAATCCAACACTTTCGAGCTGGGTAGTAAGTGACTATTTAAGCACATCTTACAGGTTTCCCAAGATGGCCTGGTGTTGGGTTTTACTGAGCACATTTGCATTGTGAGCAACATTTGTATTGGGAATTGTTCCTTTAATTTCTAAGGCATTTACACAACCAGTTTCCCTGACCAGAATCATTTTCTGGGCCATAAAACACACTAAATTTGGTTTAGTGGGAGGCATCAGTGGAAGCCTTTGTCATGAACTCCACCAGCAGGGTATTCCTACAACACGTTACCTAAATGTTTCTGAAATTTTACAGAGTTGAGCAGATGGTTGAGCTCTCTGATATTGTCTATAATGGTCCCACAAAGCTTTGATTTCATTTGTAAAATTTTAATCTTTAAACAATAAATCATGGACATGGGGATTAAGAAGTACTTTTTAAAATTATTCAAGGGTATCATCCTATGTGCCTATAAGGAGTTAGATACAGGTTCCTGTTTACAATCTTAAAATCTATTGGCTTGAAGATGTTTTGGAAGAAAGAAGGGAAGCATGCAGATTTATAATTTTGGAATTTTGAGTTTTGTCACTGTATTAGTTCATTCTTGCATTGCTATAAAGAAATACCTGAGACTGGGTAATTTATAAAGAAAAGAGGTTTAATTGGCTCATAGTCCTGCAGGCTTTACAGGAAGCATGGCCATGGCATCTGCCTAGCTTCTGGGAAAACCTCAGGGAGTGTTCAATCATGGCGGAAGGTGAAGGTGGAACAGGCACATCACATGTCAAAAACAGGAGCAAGCTAGAGAGAGTGGTGGCAAGGTGCTACACACTTTTAAACAACCAGAACTCACATGAACTCAGAGCAAGAGCTAGCTTGTCACCAAGGGGATGGCCCAAGCCATTCATGAGGAATTCATTCCCATGATCCAAACACCTCCCACCAGGCCCCACCTCCAACATTGGAGATTACAATTTAACATGAGATTTGATGGGGACATGTATTCAAACTGTATCAGTTACTCACTGAAGGAAGAAATAATAAGAACGAGCCCACCAACCAAAAGCTAGGCAACTACCATACCTCAGGGCTCCCACATCAATTGCATGGCTCGCTTTGATATGAGGGCAAATCATAACCGCTCCCTCTCTAAGAGCTACTTTGTGGTCCACAGGAGAGTAACGGCCTCGTGACACTCAAATGGCCCTGGTACTCACAAGTTAACAAACTTCAAAATGCTATTTGAAAGGGAAACTAATAACATTAAAAAGAGGTCACAGTACTGTTTGAAAATCTACAAAGGAGTCATGATCTTTGTTCAAGGAAGTAAAATATTAAGGAAATTTGTGTTAGTTGAGTTCTTGACTGAACATGTGCTATGAAGTTCTGATTGTAGAAGCTGCTTCCTATTTGAAAATAAAATAAAACTCTCTTGATATGCAAATGATAAGAATATGCTTTGGTATCAAACAATATCTAAAAGCAAACTCTCTGCAAAGTATTCCAGAATGGTTTACTTAAGAACATCCTTGCTGAACTTCAAAGTAGAGCCTACTGGAAAATATTTACCCAGACTATTTGAAAAGAGATTTGAAAAGAGAGTTTCATTGGTTTCCATTGTCCAGCTTTATTTCATGGATTTCTATCATTCGACTTTATTTTTTATTATCAGATCATTACCACAAGAAAGTATTACAGTCAAGAGATGACAAATAATAATGATGATAGTAATTGTAAATCCAAAAACTTTTACCTGTTAATAACTCTGTAACTAACTACAATAAACTACCTTTAGTATACAAATAGGCCTGGTGTGGTGGATCATGCCTGTAATCCCAGCACTTTGGAAGGCTGAGGCAGGCGGATAACTTGAGGCCAGGAATTTGAGACCAGCCTGACCAACATGGCAAAATCCCATGTTTACTACGAACATAAACATTAGTCAGGTGTGGTGGTGCATGCCTGTAATCCCAGCTACTCAGGAGGCTGAGGCATGAGAATCGTTTGAACCTAGGAGGCAGAGGTTGCAGTGAGCTGAGATCATGCCACTGCACTCCAGCCTGGATGACAGGGTGAGACTCTGTCTCAAAGAAATGAAAAATAAAAACAAATAAACCTGTAACTTGTATTTACCAATGCCACATCAAGCAGGACAGCATAACTGACCCAGTAAAAATTACTCCCTGGCTCAGCACAGTGTGAAAGTAGCTGGAAATTCATAATAAAGCCTTCTGCAACTAGATCAAGGGGCTTTCCAGGTTCTTTTGCTTGATTTTACCACATGATTGTGGCCACCATCTTCCCTGATTTGTATCCTCGATTTCCTCTGTTGTTCCCTCAAGTAGCTCTCTGCACATGTGATTATATTCCCGTGACAGCTGTTGCTTCTCTTGGTGGGCCTGTTAGTCTGACTGAAACCAGGAACTCTGGCCTGCAGAGATATGTTCTGTGTTGAGGACATAGTGGTTCTGTAATTCATCTGAGTTCCCATAGTTGAGCTCAGTTACTAGGCAACACCACCACGAGACCACGGATCCTGGTTGCACATGTACATGCCTTCTCTGGCTCACCTTCTTCATTAGCCTCCTTTCCCTGGGATTCAGAGAAAAGTCTTTGGAGACTGGGCCAGAAGACAGAGTGATTAACAAAGCTTATCTAAAATTACTAATGATCTTTCATAGCCATGCTGCCATCCTACATCCCAGTCTCTGTCAGAGGAAAACCCTAATTCCAAATAATTTTTTTAAAATTGGCACAGTTCTGTCATGGCAAAAAAAATACACAGGAGATGGCAACCTTAAAGCCTGGTGTACCTAGCTCTTTTGTCAAGATGCAAGCCTGAGGCAGAGCCTGAAAGTCCACTGTCAGCTCTTCTGTACCTGAGGCTTTGAGAGGAGTATGAAACTCACTCTACTGAAGCCTGTAGTGCTTATGGTGCCAATCTCTGAAAATAAAAGAATTGGAACCATGTTAGAAAATAAAAATGGATTACCTTTGATGGCTCAAATGATAAACGTCATTTGGAATAGACTTTGTATTTCACTTAGGCTCACCTTTTACCCATTGCATTAATTTTCCCTAGATATCTGTGAATCAAGGCACTACAAATTCACTACTTGCTGATAAGATGTGTCCAATTTCTTAAAGAATAACAATGTATCTTCAAATACTCAGATTTAAAATACTGTAGTCCTAGTTTTTTCATACTTTTCACATTTCTCTTGCCACATTTTGGGTGACATAAAATGTCCCATGTAGCCACTAGTAATTATAAAACAGGTACACATGGAATTGGAAAGCACATATTTCATGCTTGATTATTAATTTTCTATCTTTGTCCACCAGCGTAATCTATTCTCTCAATTTAGTAAATTGGGCACCATAATAGCTACGGCAGGGCTAGTCCCATGCAGCCTCCATTGGGAGTAGGGAGTTTGGGAAGCCAAATAGAGGTGAAATAGGAACCAACAGGATAATACATCTGAAAGTATAAAGATAGTGACATAACTTTTATTCTGGTTGACATTGGTATTACAATTATCAGATCATCAGTGATATCAAATGTGCAGTGAGTCAAATTTGATATGAACAACCTTTCTAATGACATGATGCTTCAAACTTTCATTTGTACTGTCATTCACCATAACCTTTACTGGCTTCAGGCTGATTAGGTTATTGATAGCTAAAGTCATTTCTTCAGAGAATGCTGCTGGAATCTTAAACACACCCCAATATTTAAAGTATAAATTGTATAGATACTTTAAGACTACTCAAAAGACCCCAAATAATAGCTAAGTAAATTTCAACTCATCAGCTGCCAGAAGTATAGACACATCAGAATTCTCCTAGGATTCTGGTACATTTATGAGATTAAAACCAGCCATACATTGCCAAGTGCAACATCCATCCCAGATGATATCCAATCAATATTTATCAAGCTTCTCTAGAATGAGACAGACAAGGCTGAGAGCTAAGAGATCTGTCCAACTTCTGCCACTAATGAGCTGTGTGGCTTTGGGAATGTCACTTAGTGTTTCCTGGCCTTGGTTTCTTCTGCTGCAAACTGGGCAAGATAATCTGTGGTCCCATCCAAAGAATTTCCCTTCTCAGTTAACAAGGTCACGGTCATTTACAGAGAAGTTTCATTTTGGAGTCCATGGGAGGCCAGAACATAAAATTTCATAATTTCCAGCACTTTTCTATTTTAAGCATCATTATGTTTGAGGGAAAATAGTTCCAAATGTGTTAAACTAATTCTTCTTAGCAACTTTCTAACAGTCCCCAAATTTATTCAAATTAAGTAGCAAATTGAGACATCCTAGAGCAGATATACATTTAGTTTTAAATTGCTGCCTTTATATTTTACATATCATTGAATTTTCAAATAATACAATTAGCAAAAGTGCAAAATATAAGTGAATTGAATTTAAACTGTGAAGCTAGAGGGGTAGAAGTTTTTAATCACTAGATGTTCCATAGCATAACTGAATCAAGTTGTTTATAATAATTTTATTACCTCAAACCTCTTTTTAACAGAGTTATTGCATTTTCTCATGATGTATGATATCACACTTTCGAAGCCCTTTCAGTAATTGGAGCTCCATGAAACTGGCTTCTAAGGCTCATTAATGTGAAAAATTATCTTAAAAGTTAGGTAAATGTGGTTTTACTTTGTCTTAGAACTACCAACTATGAAAGATATTTTCTATATCTTTGACAATATTTCTGATTAAAGTATCTTTTTTGCCAACATTGTATCTTCACGAAGTTCATTTACATTAAACCTATTTGTGGCCGGGCGCGGTGGCTCAAGCCTGTAATCCCAGCACTTTGGGAGGCCGAGACGGGCGGATCACAAGGTCAGGAGATCGAGACAATCCTGGCTAACACGGTGAAACCCCGTTTCTACTAAAAAATACAAAAAACTAGCCAGGCGAGGTGGCGGGCGCCTGTAGTCCCAGCTACTCGGGAGGCTGAGGCAGGAGAATGGCATGAACCCGGGAGGCGGAGCTTGCAGTGAGCTGAGATCTGGCCAGTGCACTCCAGCTTGGGTGACAGAGCGAGACTCCGTCTCAAAAAAAAAAAAACAAAAAAACGAAAAAAAGACACACACAAAGAGGAAAGAAAGGCAACTCATGTTGTGTGTAGGCCCACTTACTACCTGTATTCAGCCCATGATAATTCCTTCAAGGGCTTTGGCAAGACCTTCAATGTTTAATTATAGACATTTTATCTTACTAAAGATAAGTCATTTTAATAAACAATTAATTCACTAGCTTTTAGTCAATTATCAATTAGTTGAAGAGTAGCAGCTAAAATTATGCTCTAGTCTGTTTTTCTCTGTTACTTTGTCCCCTTGTTTCCAAACTCCTCTTCCCTAATTAAAAAAATTCCCAACTCTGACAGCTCTGGCCCCACAGCTAGAAGGAAAACAAGAACCTTTACATTCCTGGCAACATATTTTAAATGTATATAATTAAAGCATTAAAATTAAAGAAAAAAATATAAGAAATGCTTTCAGAGCAAAGTACCTTGACTTCAAGATCTGCTAACATAGAATTACATTAATTGTTCAGCAATTTTGATTTTCATAAATCAATCCAAAATCTCAACACATTTTCCTCAACAGATTATATTATTTTGCTTTAATAATCCAAATAATTGTTTAAACTGCATATTTCTCTTTATTTCTGTATAAAAGCCATCCATAATAATATCTCAATAATGTAATTAACTCAAGAGATTTCTAGGTAATAAAATACAAATCATATTTTAATTTTAAAAAAATTATATGTAATGAAGAAGACTTACAGATTAATTCTCATTTATTGGCTAGTGGTAAGCTAAAAAATCAACATCCCTGGCCATCCAAACATAGCAGAAAGGAAGCAAAAAATTTCCCACAAGCACTACATACATTAGTGTGGAATATCAATGAAGAGTAGAAATCATGTACCTAGTTCCAATGCTTCTCTATGTTGCCTTAGTTTCCTCATCTACGACATAGGGATAATAAAATTTTTTGCCACACAAAGTTGTTGTGAAGATTAAATGAAGTCATGTATATAAAAGTCTTGTAACTGCCTGGCACACTGAACAAGGGCTACCTCCCTAAGTGTAGGTAGGACTCGTATTATCAGATTGTTGGCATTTGACATTTTTAATTCTTCTTTCCTAATTCTTGCTCTCTTCAAGGTTGCTTCACAGCCAGAACTTTTGTTTTCAAACTCTGAATTCATCACAGGTACATGAACTTACATTGAAGAGTGACTATACTGGGTTCATATAGCCAATATGTAATTGTCCCAAAATTGGATGATGATTTAAATGAAAGAAACCTCATTTATGGGAATGACTGGATTCATTGGACACATGTGCAGAGCATTGCTCCATTGAAGATAAGGTGATTCCTAAGATGTCCCCAATGATTTCAGAACTCCTTACCCTAAGCACACAGTCGTACATTCATACTGTACCCCATACCACACAACACACACCAGAAAACACACATGCACACATACATACACATGTCATACACCAGGCAACACACACACATACACACAACACCACTGCCACATACACACACTGCCAAAAGTTTTTGTAGCAATAAGAAGGGAAAAGGCTGAAATTGGAACACAAACCTTGTGGCGAAATTTTAAGAATATCTCTATGATTTAGATCTATATTACTTCAGCCAGTATTAAACACTCTTCAAGATACATTCTTTCGTTTGATACTGACTTCAATCTGTGTTTTCCCTCTTTAGAATTCCAGAACTCTCTGACCGTATAATAAGTCCTGCTGACCTCCAGCCTCCTGGACAGAGTCTTTTGACCATCCATAAAAAACTTGTGAAAGACTTGCTGGTAATGAATGCTATCTTAAATGCTTTACAAACATTATTGAATTTAATCTTCACAATTAACCTTTTGAGGACTATTTGGTGAATGAAGTGAGTTTTGAACTCAGGCTGACTTAGATTGTACAAGCCCACATTTCTACTCCTGCCTCAACCTCCCAAGTATCTTTGACTACAGGTGTGCGTGTCACCATGGCCCAGCTAATTTTTGTATTGCCCAGGATGGTCTTGAACTCCTGGGCTCAAGCATCCTCCCGCCTCAGCCTCCCAAAGTGCTGGAATTATAGGCATGAACCACCATCCCTGGCTTAAAACAACAAATCTCTTAAACTTGACTTGAGTTATTCCAAATTAACCCACTAAATAGTGGGAATAGAATTTCCTGCTTTGGGACAGAAAACAACTTAATACTTTGTACCCAAATACATAACTCATTCAAATCCTATAATATCCATTTCTTCCAAGCAGAATGAAATTCTATCAGTTGTAGCTCATACCTTCTTTTATTACATGAGATGAATAAAACAGATTTGTACATTTTTAGGGATTTAAAACCTAGCAATAGAATTACAGTCTTTATACCTTTTGACAATGACCCTGATACTGCATAAATGTCACCAGTGAATGAAAACTAATTACAGTTCTTCCAGGCTAAAAAGCAGCAGCTGAATACCACTAATTAGGCAATGAAGCTAACAATACAACTAAAAACACTGGCAATAAATGTGTTCACAGGGAAGACAAATAAAGAATAAATGCAGCAAATCAACCATTGTAGAAAAAAAATGGCAAATGTTGAAATCTTTCCACATTACACAAAAATTTTAAATAAGCATTTAAGTATTCATTTTGTTATTGTACAACGATTACTTCTATCTCAGCACAAAAGTAATTTTCATAGCTGACACATACCCCCAAATGCCTCTTTAACACATATTGATAATTGTGAGTTTAGAATTAATGGAGATATGCCTAGGCTCAGATGGCAAACAACAAGAGTTGACATTCAGGTATGCCAATAATCATAGACCAGTTTCTAAGATCACAGTTATCCAAATGATTGAGAAGAAAAAAAAGTGAGATTTTGTTTGGATTTGGGAGAAATAATTGCAATTCAACTTTGTTAACCTGGCCAAGTTATTCTTCCACACAGACTTCTATTCTAGTCAAATTAGATGCTACATAAAATCCTAAGGATTCAATTGGGACGATATGCCAATTTTATCCTTAATATGGTCTGATTCAGGAGAGACTACGTGGAGAAAAAGAAGTATTGTTAATTTGAATATAAACCTATCATAGCTGGGTATCTATTTGAAGAGTGCCATAGGCGTCGTTCCCGTTGTCAGGGAGCATTTGCCCCAGAGTGAGAGTGGGATGAGAAATGTGAATCTGCTCTCACCCCCACCTTGGCTCAGTTTTCCTCTGTCCCTTGAGCATCTCACTTGTTATGGACTATTTAAGGGACTTTCAAGAGTAATTTGGTAAATTTAACTTCATGTGATTTTTGCCTTACATGCCCTTTTTAGAATCTAATTGTAAGGAGATTATTAAAACTGAAAGTGAGTTTCTCTATAATAATGTATATTTTATGTAAAGAGGCTGAGGATTTTAATATAGTCTTAATAGTGAGCTTGGGGTAAGTACTAAGCTCTATAGAAAGAAACTTGTGTATGTTTGTAATATTTTAGTGAAGGAATAGATAGAAATGCTGAAATTAATATTAGCATAAGAGACAGCAAACTAAGTGCTACGCCTAACTCTGAAATTAATTATATGTGACCTTGAAAAGTCACTTATAGTTTATTTACCTGACAAAATAAGGAAGTGGGAAAGAAAGAAACAAAAGAAAAAGTGAGGATGGAAGAACCCAACACCTTTTTTATGTCACTAGGAGTAAACAGTTCCTTCTTATATCAAAACCAGAAAATAAAAAGCTACCTCCAAACACAGTGCAGAGTCATGGCAGACCCTTAATGAACAAGCATAAAACAGTCATGACTCCAAAGACTGGGAAGATCAAAATCTCCTGGACTTCATGCAGAGAGGGAAATGGGCTTAGAAAGAGCACAAAATTATGAAAACAATTAGCTACAAAAATGAGTATGTATTTTGAATGAGTAAAGCTATTAAAATAAGTTACAGATTTTAAAAGCTCTTGAAGGACAAACTAAAGATCAACTTTGAAAATAAAATGAGATCTTCATTTTGCTTGCAAGTCAAAGGAGAGCCTAAAAAATCAAGAAACAAATGCCAAGGGACTCTCAGAGCTAAACAGCAAAAGAATCATCTTCTATATTGGCGGGATTCCTAGACAAGAAGTTCTGATGGTTTAAGGACAGCATGGCGAAGTCCTTAGAACCGATCATTGTACCCTCCATTACAAGAGACCCGGTACAGTTTCAAAGAGCCCAGGCATCTGTGTTAGGCACAGGGTCACATGGGAGGAACTACCTCATACTTACACTTAAGAGTTGTTAAGATTTTCCTATAACAATACAAATAGCCTTGGCTGTCTTTCATATAACAATTATTTTGTAACATAAATTCTAAAATCAATATTTTCTCACTTTTATTTTATAATTAAAATCAATGATATGGATCAGTCGCACAATAATATGAACAGACTTAACACTACTGGATTGTACACTTAATAATAGTCAAGATCTTCAATTTTATGTTATGTATTTTTAGCACAATTAAAAAATTTAATAACCAACAATCGTTTAGAGAAGTTTCTTTCAGCTTCACTATTCATTATTGGTAATGTACGTTTTTAGGATGTTGTGATATTGGGCCAAGCTGCTGTATAAGTGAAACTGTTTTGAGTTTGGCTGTGCAATAAAATACATAATAATAATAATAATAATAATAATCTTAAATACTCCAGATTGTTGAGTCTTTTTAACTAGTTTGAAGTTGATGGTCTCACTGTAGCTGTGCATAGTTTTATTTTATTTCCACCTATATCAATATTTATGTCAAAATGCCAAGAAATCTAAATCTTTTTCCAATGTTTTCATATGCTTCATTCTTGTCAATTAATTGGATTATCACAAATCTAAAACCCTATCTATTATCTCTACCCAAAATGTATCTCTTCCCATGAATCAATTACTGCTTTGGATGTGATTATTTAAATATAATAGTTTCTTTTTTTTTTTTTTTTATACTTGAAGTTCTACGGTACATGTGCATAACGTGCAGGTTTGTTACATATGTATACTGGTGCCATGTTGGTGTGCTGCACCCATCAAATCGTCAGCACCCATCAATTCATCATTTATATCAGGTATAACTACCAATGCAATCCCTCCCCTCTCCCCCCTCCCATGATAGATCACGATGTGTGATGTTCCCCTTCCCGAGTCCAAGTGATCTCATTGTTCAGTTCCCACCTATGAGTGAGAACATGCGGTGTTTGGTTTTCTCTTCTTGTGATAGTTTGCTAAGAATGATGGTTTCCAGCTGCATCCATGTCCCTACAAAGGAC
>NW_016807882.1:1614799-1646036 GCF_001698545.2 Rhinopithecus bieti
GAGTGTACCTGTCTGATTCTTACTTTGGAAGCTTCCTCTCAGGGGTGTACTCCACCCTGTGAGGTGTGGGGTGTCAGACTGCCCCTAGTGGGGGATGTCTCCCAGTTAGGCTACTCAGGGGTCAGGTACCCACTTGAGCAGGCAGTCTGTCCCTTCTCAGATCTCAGCCTCTGTGTTGGGAGATCCACTGCTCTCTTCAAAGCTGTCAGACAGAGTCGTTGGCGTCTGCAGAGGTTTCTGCTGCTGTTTTTGTTGTTGTTGTTGTTGTTTAGCTGTGCCCTGTCCCCAGAGGTGGAGTCTACAGAGACAGGCAGGTTTCCTTGAGCTGCTGTGAGCTCCACCCAGTTTGAGCTTCCCAGCGGCTTTGTTTACCTACTTAAGCCTCAGCAATGGTGGGCGCCCCTTCCCCAGCCTCCCTGCTGCCTTGCAGTGAGATCGCAGACTGCTGTGCTAGCAACGAGGGAGGCTCTGTGGCCGTGGGACCCTCCCGGCCAGGGGTTGGTATAATCTCCTGGTGTGCCTAAAGCACAGTATTGGGGTGGGAGTTACCCGATTTTCCAGGTGTTGTGTCTCTCAGTTCCCCTGGCTAGGAAAAGGGATTCCCTTCCCCTTGCGCTTCCCAGGTGAGGCGATGCCTTGCCCTGCTTCAGCTCTCGCTGGTCGGGCTGCAGCAGCTGACCAGCACCGATTGTCCGGCACTCCCTAGTGAGATGACCCCAGTAACTCAGTTGAAAATGCAGAAATCACTGATCTTCTGTGTCGCTCGTGCTGGGAGTTGGAGACTGGAGCTGTTCCTATTCGGCCATCTTGCTCCGCCCTCCAGAATCAGTTTCTTTTTATTTTCTTGTTGAGATGGAGTCTCACTCTGTAGCCCAAGCTGTAGTATAGTGGCATGATCTTGGCTCACTGCAACCTCCACCTCCCAGGCTCAGTGATTTTCATGCCTCAGCCTCCCGAGTAGCTGAGACTACAGGCATGCACCACCATGCCCAGCTAATTTTTGGGTTTTGGTTTGTTTTTTTTTTTTTTGTATTTTACTAGAGACAGGGTTTTACCATGTTGCCCAGAGTGGTCTCAAACTGCTGAGCTCAGGCAATCTGCCCACCTTGGCCTCCTAAAGTGCTGGGATCACAGACGTGAGCCACAGCACCCATCCGGTTTTTTTTTTTTTTTTTTTTTTTTTTTTTTTCGATATTCCATCTTTATCTGAATATCCTCTTAGCTCCCTAAAATTTAAATCTAAAGATGATGAAAGAAGTGTTTATTGAATCATTACAAAACATTTTTCCAAAATGCATTTCAAATGGAGTATTTGATCTTTATAAATTATTTTGAACAAATTTTTTTAATCTACATAGTGTTTTGGTTTCTTTCAAGTGTGCTTATTTCATTAAGAACACGTTACAAGGCACAAACCACTTTAAAATTCAAATAATCCCATTAACCACAGCCTCCAAAGACAATCCATGTTTGCCCTATCCAAGCAAAGAAAGAGAAATGCAAAAAAGGACAAAACTGTCCACTGAAGTAGCCCACAGCCTCTAAAACTGTGAAGGGAGCAGTGCAGGGGGAAGGGAGGGAAGCCACCAGATGATGGGGAGTGAGTGGCTCTGGCCTCAGATGCCAGCGCCTCCCACTGAGCAGAGTTAGCACCATGATTTGGGAGACAGGAACAGGGTCTTTCTCCCTGATCTTTACTGTAGATAGCACCCTGGGAAAATGACTTTCAGACAGATATGGCCTTTCAAAGGGAGGTTCCTGAGAAAGGAAGAGACAATTAGCTATAGTTTTTTAGTAATAAAAGAATTCACCTTAAAAGCTCCCAGTTTCCTGACTTTTGAGGATAAGAGTCATCCTGGGATCAGAGCAGTTTCCAAGGCCTCACCAGACCCTTCTCAGCAGATTTCCTTGCTCGCTATAATTGAACCATTTACGAAAGTATCTACAAATCAGGTAACTATATCCTGCTAAACCCAAACAAATTGTATCCCAACTCAACTCCCCCTTAGCTGAATGCAAAAATGCCAGTAGCCATTTAAACACCACCCAAGAGGAAGAGAATTTTCAGAGGAGTCAGAACTAGATGTCAAAAGTTCTTAACCAAATGCAGGCTAATTGGCTTACTTTTGCAAAATAGTTTTAAATGTATGACCATATGAACCCATTCCTAGGGCCCCCTCTGGAGCCCTGAATGGGATCAAGACAAGTGAGTGACCCTGAAACTCAACCTTTGTATTCACAGTAGGACCTCCTGCTTCAAACTCCAAGCTTCTGGAGAACAGGAACTACATCTTTTCTATTTCACATACCCAACTCCTCACACAACGCATAATGCAAGTGGCAATCTACATAAAATATCCTACGGATAAATGGAGTAGCACTGATGCATATGAGACCCAGTGTTAACCAGAGGAGGCAATCAACTCCAAGATCAGCTGCCAAGATGAAAACCAGGACCAAGGAAAGCTTCTGAGATAAAATGATTTTTAAGATTAATATAGTAGATATTTCCAATTTTTAATACCCTTCATCTGACCTCTCCTTCCTAAATTTGAGAGTTAGCCATCAGTTGAGTCTTGTGAGAGGTTGTACCCTGCCACTAATTACAGAAAGAAAAAAGGCCAGCTACCTGCTTTCTCTGACTCTAGGAGGTAAAGTTACAAGAACATGAACTAACCTTTGTCAATAAGATACAACCATCAGGGAATTGCATCTGGAGTTAATGATGGAATCCATTCTAGAAGTGGCAAGGGCATCTAGTGTCCAATGGCAGAGGGCCAGCCATGGTGTGCTGTCTCGGAGGCATGATGTGGTGATGGTACCAGGGCCAGAATTTTTTCTCTAGAAGCATCTCTCAAGACGAATTGCTGTACAGAAACATATGTAGCCTCTCTTCATTTGTCTCCATGACTACATACTCAACTGTTTCTTCCTTGTCTCCTTTGAGGGCATACCAGCCTGTTGTTCTCCTGTCTCTCTGACCATTTATCTGTCAGTCTTGAAGGCTGTTTCTGATCTCCCTGGTCTTTAACTGTTAGATCTTCAAAGTTCATCATCAGGCTCTCTTCTTTCCTCATGCTATAATCACCCACTGTCAATCTCTTCCACCCCTCTCTGCTTTAGTTCCAGCCATCATCACCTCTAGGCAAGACTACCCCAGAAATATCCTTCCTGTCACCCCACATTACCATCTTCCACCCAACCTCTAAAATCCAGTGGCTACATTGAAACCAGAATAACCTTGCCTAATGGCAATCAGATCAACCTCTGTGTAAACCCCTCATTGGATTCCCAGTGCCTTGGGATAAATACCAAAATTCTTACCACTTGTGATGGTTAATATTGAGTGTCAAGTTGATTGGATTGAAGGAGGCAAAGTATTGCTCCTGGTTGTGTCTGTGAGGATGTTGCCAAAGGAGATTAACATTTGAGTCAGTGGAAGACAAAGAGGCAGACCAACCCCTCAATCCGGATGGGCACCATCTAATCAGCTACCAGTGCAGCTAGGATAAAAGCAGGCAGATGAACGTGGAAGGACCATGACTGGCTGAGTCTTCCAGCCTTCATCTTTCTCATGCTGAATGCTTCCTGCCTTTGAATATCAGACTCCAAATTCTTCAGCTTTTGGACTCTTGAACCTACAACAGTGGTTTGCCAAGGGCTCTTGGACCTTCAGCCACAGACTGAAGACTGCACTGTTGACTTCCCTACTTTTGAGGTTTGGGGCCTTGGACTGGCTTTCTTGCTTCTCAGCTTGCAGACGACCTATTGTGGGACTTCACCCTGTGATTGTGTGAATCAATAATAACTCCTTAGTAACCTCCCTTTCATACATACATCTATTCTATCACTCTGTACCTCTAGAGAACCCTGACTAATAGACCATGGTGTATAAAATTCTACATAGTCTTGCTTCTGCCTAATTCTCCAAACTCATAACATGATGTTTGTATTTGATGAACCAACCTAGCTCCTCTACCCCTGACCCTCCTTTCATCCAACTATATATTTTCATAACTCAAATCTCAGTTCAAATATGACATACTTCAGGAAGTTAATATTGCCCAACTGTCCCACTCTCCGCATGCTCAAAACCTGGAAGCTGTCATTGACTCTTCATTTCCTTAGTTCTTTATTTCATCATCTGGTCTCATCACTTCCTTGACAATTTTCACCTGCATCTTCACTTCATATTCATACTGTCAACATGCTAGTACAAACATCATGCTTTCAGAAATAAATTTTTATAATTGCTTTCTGCATGCTTGAGGCTCTCCATCTCACTGTGCATCCCACATACTGCTGCAAAATTTAGAATAGCTCCAAAAAATAAAGTAAAATATTCATAATATTATAAGCTTATAGTGATAAGTATAAGGGAACTTATCAGAGTTCTTGAGTATATTAAAAGTCAGCTTCTCAACATAATCATCTTAGTTCATCAGTCTGCAATCAATGCACCTAAATAACTTCATTGCCCAAATGTTTCCGATATAAATTACAACTTTTTCTAGAAAAGTGTAATTATTTTCTGATTAGCATAACCTGTGACTCTCATCTCTTCTTTTTTCAAATTGCTCTCACTTTTAGAATGTCCTCATCTTTTGACTGTAAAATGCAATCCATCTACACGTGGAGCCTCACTCAGCCCGATTTGTTCATAACCTTCAAATGAGAGAAAAATTGTAAATGAAAGTTATGCCAGTTCTTACTCTCTACCACCAAGCGACAGGATGGCAGAGGTAAGATCAAGAAATATTCAATGCATTCGAAAACATAAAATCTGCTCTATTTCTACTACTTTTCATAATACTCTCTCCTTTACTCCCAATTTTTAACACAAAACATTTTCTAAATGTAGCCCATAACTCTCAACTAATCCCCCCATCCTCTCTATTTAAAATATGTCTGCCTTTCCCCTGATAGAGATACCTAGTAGGTTATTCTTTTTATTTTACGATTCTGCTTAACTGGATCAATATATTCTTTGTCTATACCTCCAACACACAAGCCATAAATAAATGCAAAGCAAAGTCATCCTTAAGAATCAAGACTTCAGTAAGATCACAAGTTTCAGAGTTTTATCCTCAGCATCTCTGTCCTATTTAAATAATCTTGTATTTCCACAGTTATCGCTCTCTGGTTTAATTGATGCATCCATGAAACTTACTGAGATAGAACAAGATTTCTTCCATAGCTCAAATGGGATGAAAACAAATGCCTATTCTCATGCTATCTACAAGCAAAGATTCTAGCTTTTAAGGAAGTGCTGATGAGACCAGGGTGTGGTACAGGAAAGCATTTAATTTGCTGAGGGAATGAGGAGATGAACAATAAAGTAGTTATACACTTACACAGTCTTTTTTCCCTCCAGTATTTCATTACTAAATTTTCAAACCTACAGAGAAGTTGAAAGAATTGTATAGTATTCACCTACATACTTACTACCTAGAATGTGTTTTGGTTTCGTATTTTTCTAATTGTTTTTTATCATTTTCTATCCATTAATCTGGCTTAATAGAGGATGCATCTAAAAGTAGGTTGTATTAGAGATACCAATGCCCATCACCCTGAAACCCTTCAATACCACTTTTATTGGGGTTTTTGTGACATTAACAATTTGTTATCTGTGAAATACACAAAACAGAAGTGTACCACTTGAGAAGTTGTGAGAATGCATGCAACCCAGCAATTAAACCACTATCCATCACCCCAGCAAGCTCCCTCTTGCTGCCTCTCAATTTCTACTCTCCATATACAGGAACAACTGCTGTTTTGACTCTCTCACATTGGCTTTGACTAACATAGAACTTCATATAAATGGAATTACACAGTATTCATTTTTGCATAGAGCTTCTTTCACTCGGCATAATGTTGCTTTATGCATCACAAGAGCATTCAGTTACATTGCTTAGTAGTATTCCACTGTATCATTGTATTTATATAACACTTTTGTTTATCCAGTCTACTTTCCATGGCTAGTTTAGGGCTATTAGGGATAGCCCAAAACTATTCTTTTCACACTCTAATATGTCTTTTTGTGGATATTTGCTTTGGTTTCTTCTGGGTGAGTTTCCAGGAATAAAATTGCTGGGTCATAAGTAAATATAAGTTTAATTAAAAAAACAAAAAGAGCTGCCAGAAAATTTTCCAAAGTGATAGTAACATTTTACACTGGCACCAACAATATATGAGTAGATCCAAATCCTTAGGGACATAGTATTGCCACAGTCTTTTAAGATTTTAACTAAATCAATAATAGCTTCCTTTAAATGTGGCAAATCATACCATGTTTTCCTAGATATCTTCATGAGCTAAATAATTAGGTTGAAGTGGTCTGGTATTAAAGATAAAACTACAGTAAATACACGCAGTAATTTTATGAAGTATCAAAATGATTGTTACTAGTTCATATAAGCATCGACTGCTAAAATTTTCTGAGTCTCATTGCTGTTCCTCTCTCAACTGCAGCTCTTGAAAGACTGGTATTTTATTCTTTCTTATATTTCTAACATGTTTGTTGATTTCAGCAGTTTACATAAAAATTATAGCCAGATTAATTATAGATGCAAAGTTCCAAGAGAGCAAAAACCAGGCCTGTTTATCCACCACTGTATTCCCAGTATCTAGCACAGTGTCTGGAGCCCAGGAAGCACTCAATATGTATTCTTTTATGAATAAATGATTTATTTGGCAGATAATGTAACATTTCTCCTCCCGTTCTTTATCTCGAATAATGCTGACTGTTTCTCAGGGTTCCTTTGAAGTTTAAGATAATATATGTAAAAGTATCTCACACAATATGAGATACATAGTACACAGTCACCAAGTGTCTTTTTGAACTACTACTTTTTATAACTGTAAGTATTATCATAAAATGTAGCTTGCTTTTCCCTTTTCTTTTCTGTAATTTATGAAACCTCATCCAGTCTCACAGCTGGAGTACTCACCACTAAACCTGATGTCTCTCATAAGTTCTGGTTCTATAGTCCCAAAGGACTGCTGCACATCTATATTTACATAAAACTCCCCATGTTTCCAAAGTCGACATGTCTAAAACCAAATGCTCCCACTTCATTCCTAACGGAAACTATAATGGAACCGCATACCCAAGCAGTTACCATACTTTTCTGACTTCTTTTTCTTCCTATAGACCTTTGTAAAATTCAGTGAACTCTCCCGACATGACATACTTATATTTTACTTCCCATTTCTCCTTTATTTTCAATGCCAGTACCCTAACCCAGGTCACTACTTACCTATGAATTGTACTGCTTGAAATGGCATCCCAACAAAGTTCCTTGTCTCCCGTCTCTCCCTGTTTTTAATTCATACACTTTGCCGTGGTTAATCTCCCTAAAGTATTGCTATACTCATTTTACTCAGCCCTTTTGAGGAAGCTGAGGATCAGTCATATACGTAGTAAGAGAGACCATCATTCATGTTTGTTTCTCATGGTACCATGCCATGTACATAATAGGTTTCTAGTTAACAAACGATAGTCAGTGAATGATTCAAATTGTTTAAAGCAAAAGACAAACAAACAAACAAAAACAGAAAGAAAATACTGAATTCTGACCAAAACCAAATTAAGTAACTATCCCAATAAGTCAGTTATAGTTAATGTTTTAAGTTACATTTCTTTATGATGTGGAAAAAGGCAATGACAACATATACTTAAAAGTAATTATAAATTTGGGAGTGGTCATGAGAAACGAGGAAGGAAATAAGAAAATAATGTTCTGCTTCAGACAAAGCAAACAATGTATCTTAGGTAAAATAATCCAAAACATCTAGAAGGCAGTAATGACAAAAAAGACCTGGAGAAAAGAAAGGATAACAGATGATATATGGGCTTGCACTACAATACAGAAACAGAAGGATGAAAGAAGAAAAAACTAATGTAATTTTGCTGTAAGCTCAGAGGATTCCTGAGACTGAGCAGAATTTCACCTACAAAGCTCTGGTCAATGCTGGATATCAAGGTGTGTAATAATTGGAAAACACTGGAGGCATTTCCAAAGAAAGCAATAAAAGTAAGCCCAAGAATAGTTGGATATGGGCTGAATCTACACATTGCTTCTGTGTGCAAGTGGACTGTAAAATTCAGTCCCAACCATTTATTTCCATTAACACAGTAGCAAAGAACAGATCGACTTGAAGAATCGAACAGTTTTGCAAACGTCTACATTTGTGCGTGAAAACTTATTACCTCTCCAAAAAGTCAGTATGTAGTCTTTTTTCAGAATTTAAAACCTAGAGGAGATGGGCCACTTTCCAGGTTTCTCTAGATACAAGACAGGTAAACTCAGATAGATTTTTGTTTCTAATGAACGTTTTTCCTGCTACAAGAAGTGGGTCAACCAGGCAAAATTAACATTAACAAGGAGGGAATGAGTGCATTGCTAAAAAAAAGAGGCACAGTAACTAATGGTTTAAAAGAAGCAGTTTTCTAGTTACATGCTTGGGTTCAATCTTAGCTCCACTAGATATTAAGCTATACTAACCCTGGGCAAATTACTCAACCTCGCTGGACCTCAGTTCACTCAAGTGAGACTGATGTCAGCACTTACCATCAAAGGAGGTAATAAGGATTAAATAAACTAATACAGCTACTGCACTTAGAACAGTATCCAACACACAATTAGCATTTACTAAGTGTTAGTTACTACATATTTTTCAAAGAGTAGGCTTAAAATCAAATGACAAAGAGCAATGACGATTAGGGGGAACCATTCAAAATTTCCAGTCAGAAATTCTGGGTTCAAGTCAGAGTTGTAAGATTTACTTCATGTGTGATGCCTTACTTTTGTTCTTTGTGCCTCAGTTTCCTTGGATGTGACGATATTTCTTATATCAAATGATTGTTATGATGATCGAATTATATAAAATAAGGATTTTTATAAAAGACTATACAGGTTATTTTATTATGATGATGATCATCACCTCACAGTACATGGTGCTTAATAGCTTTTCGGTAAATGTTGAAGTTAGATGAATCTCATGACTCACTAATTGTTTCCAGGTAATTATTTGAGAAACTTTTTTGAGGTAATTATTTAAAAAATAGAAAAGAGAAGACTTCACATAGCTAACATAAAGCAATGCTTATGGGGTTTTAGTTTATTGATTGATTTGTTTGAATTTTCCAGATTATCTCTAATTTCAATTTTTGCATATATTAAGTGCTTGTATATAAAATACACAAAGTTAAGGTATTTTTCTCATTAAGAAAAGCAAAACAGGAGAGGGGCCAACATGGCTGAATAGAAACAGCCCTGATCTGTGGCTCCCAGGGAGACCAGTGCAGAAGGTGGGTGTTTTCTGCATTTGCAACTGAGGTACCAAGTTCATCTCATTGGAACTGGTTAGACAGTGAGTGCAACCCATGGACAGCAAGCAGAAGCAGGGTGGGGCATTGCTACATCTGGGAGGTGCACAGAGCTGGGGAACCTCCCTTCTCTGCCCAAGGGAAGCATGAGGGACTATGCTACCTGCCTGGGGCACTATGCTTTTTGCATGGATTTTTGCAATCCGCAGATCAGGATTCTCTCGTGAGTGTACACCACAAGGGCCCTGGGTTTCAAGCACAAACCTGGGTGGCTGTTTGGGCAGGCACTGAGCTACAGGAGTTTTTTCATACTCCAGTGGCACCTGGAACTCCAGTGAGACAGGAGTACCATCCGCTCCCCTGGAAAGGGGGCTGAAGCCAGGGAGCCAAGCAGTCTCACTCAGCAGGTCCCACTCCCACAGAGCCCAGCAAGCTAAGAACCACTGGCTTGAAATTCTTACTGTCAGCACAGCAGTCTGGAGTCAGCCTGGGTCAATGAGTTTGGTGGGGGCAGGGGCAACCACCATTACTGTGACTTTAGTAGGTGGTTTTCCCCTGACAGTGCTAAGGAGACTGGGAAGTTTGGACTGGACAGAATTGCTCCTCTACATTACTCTTCAATGGTCAGGGAATCTGTAGGAAATCCAGCAGCTCCAGTCAGGGGCTTACAGACAAGGCTCTCATCTCCCTGGGACAGAGCACCTGTCAGGAGAGGTGGCTGCAGTCACAGCTTCAGTGGATTTAATTGTTCCTGCCTGCTGGCTCTGAAGAGAGTGGCTTATCCTGACAAAGGAGTTTCTCCTAGCACAGCGTACCAGCTCTGCTAAGGGACAGGCTGCCTCCTCAAGTGGGTCGCTGACCCCGTGCCTTCTGACCAGACCTCCCAACAGGAACCAACAGACACCTTAGAGAGGAGAGCTCTGGCTGGCATCACGCTGGTGCCTCTGTGGGATGAAGCTTCCAAAAGAGCAGGCAGCAATCTTTGCTGTTCTGCAGTCTTCACTGGTGATACCTAGGCAAACAGGGTTTGGAGTGGACCTCTGGCAAACTGCAGCAGAACTGCAGAAGAGGGGCCTGACCGTTAGAAGAAAAACTAACAAACAGAAAACAACAACATCAACAAAAAAGATCCCCCACAAAACCCTATCCAAAGGTCATCAGCCTCAAAATCAAAGGTAGATAAATCCATGAAGATGAGGAAAAACCAGCACAAAAACACTGAGAATTCCAAAAGCCAGAATGCCTCTTCTCTTCCAAATGATCTCAATGCCACTCCAGCAAGGGTGCAGAACTAGAAAGAGCATGAGATGGACAAGTTGACAGAAGTAGGCTTCAGAAGATTGGTAATGACAAACTCCGCTGAGCTAAAGGAGCATGTTCTAAACCAATGCGAAGAAGCTAGGAACCTTGATAAAAGGTTACAGGAGCTGATAACAAGAATAATCAGTTTAGATAGGAATATAAATGACCTGATAGAGCTGAAAAACACAGCACGAGAACTTTGTGAAGCATAAACAACTATCAATACCTGAATTGACCAAGGAGAAAAAAGGATATCAGAATTTGAAGCCCACCTTGCTGAAATAAGGCCTGCAGACAAGAGTAGAGAAAAAAGAATGAAAAGGAATGAACAAAGCCTCTAAGAAATGTAAAACTATGTGAAAAGATCAAATCTATGATAGATTGGAGTACCCGAAAGTGACCAGAAGAATGGAACCAAGTTGGAAAACATACTTCAGGATATTATCCAGGAGAACTTCCCCAACCTACCAAGACAGGCGAACATGCAATTTCAGGAAATAAAGGGAACTCCACTAAGATACCCCACAAGAAGATCAACCCCAAGACACATAATCATCAGATTCTCCAAGGTCGAAATGAAGGAAAACGTGTTAAGAGCAGCCAGAAAGTTTGGATCACCTACAAAGGGAAGCCCATCAGACTAACAGCGTATCTTTCAGCAGAAACCCTACAAGCCAGAAGATGGTGGGGGCAATATTCAACATGCTTAAAGAAAAGAATTTTCAACCAAGAATTTTATAGCCAGCCAAACTAAGCTTCATAAGTGAGGGAGAAATAAAATCCTTTCTGGACGAGAAATGACAAGGGATTTCATTGCCACCAGGCCTGCCCTGCAAGAGCTTCTGAAGTAAGTAAGCACTAACTATGGAAAAGGAAAACCAGTACCAGCCACTGCAAAAACATACCAAAATATGAAGACCAATGACACTATGAAAAAGCTGCATCAACTGGTATGCAAAATAACCAGCTAGCATCATGATGACAGTATCAAATTCACACATAACAATAAAACCTCAAATGTAAATAGGCTAAATGCACCAATTAAAAGACACAGAGTGGCAAATTGGACAAAGAGTCAAGACATATCAATGTGCTGTATTCAGGAAACCCATCTCACATGCAAAGACACACATAGTCTCAAAATAAAGGAATGGAGGAAAATTTACCAAGCAAATGGAAAACAAACAAACAAACAAAGCAGGGGTTGCAATCCTAGTGTCTGATAAAACAGACTTTAAACCAACAAAGATCAAAAAAGACAAAGAAGGGCATTACATAATGGTAAAGAGATCAACACAACAAGAAGAGCTAACTATCTTAAATATATATGCACCCAATACAGGAACACCCAGATTCATAAAACAACTTCTTAGAGATCTACAAAGAGACTTAGACTCCCACACAATAATAGTGAGAGACTTTAACACCCCACTGTCAATATTAGACAGATGAACAAAACAGAAAATTAACAAGGATATTCAGGACTTGAAATCAACTCTGGATCAAGTGGACTTAATAGACATCTACAGAACTCTGCACCACAAATCAACAGAATATACATTCTTCACAGTGCCACGTCTCTTACTCTAAAATCAACCACATGTTTGGAAGTAAAACACTCCGCAGTAATTGCAAAAGAACAGAAATCATAACAAACAGTCTCTCAGACCACTGTGCAATCAAATTAGAACTCAGAATTAAGAAACTCACTCAAAACCACACAACTACATGGAAATTGAACAACCTTCCCCTGAATGACTCCTGGGTAAATAATGAAATTAATGCAGAAATCAAGAAGTTCTTTGAAACCAGTAAGAACAAAGAGACCATGTACCAGAATCTCAGGGACACAGCTAAAGTAGTGTTAAGAGGGAAATTTATAGCACTAAATGCTCACATATGAAAGTTAGAAAGATCTCAGATTGACACCCTAACATCACAATTAAAAGAATTAGAGATGCAAGAGCAAAAAAAANTTAGATGAATCTCATGACTCACTAATTGTTTCCAGGTAATTATTTGAGAAACTTTTTTGAGGTAATTATTTAAAAAATAGAAAAGAGAAGACTTCACATAGCTAACATAAAGCAATGCTTATGGGGTTTTAGTTTATTGATTGATTTGTTTGAATTTTCCAGATTATCTCTAATTTCAATTTTGCATATATTAAGTGCTTGTATATAAAATACACAAAGTTAAGGTATTTTCTCATTAAGAAAAGCAAAACAGGAGAGGGGCCAACATGGCTGAATAGAAACAGCCCTGATCTGTGGCTCCCAGGGAGACCAGTGCAGAAGGTGGGTGTTTTCTGCATTTGCAACTGAGGTACCAAGTTCATCTCATTGGAACTGGTTAGACAGTGAGTGCAACCCATGGACAGCAAGCAGAAGCAGGGTGGGGCATTGCTACATCTGGGAGGTGCACAGAGCTGGGGAACCTCCCTTCTCTGCCCAAGGGAAGCATGAGGGACTATGCTACCTGCCTGGGGCACTATGCTTTTGCATGGATTTTGCAATCCGCAGATCAGGATTCTCTCGTGAGTGTACACCACAAGGGCCCTGGGTTTCAAGCACAAACCTGGGTGGCTGTTTGGGCAGGCACTGAGCTACAGGAGTTTTTTCATACTCCAGTGGCACCTGGAACTCCAGTGAGACAGGAGTACCATCCGCTCCCCTGGAAAGGGGCTGAAGCCAGGGAGCCAAGCAGTCTCACTCAGCAGGTCCCACTCCCACAGAGCCCAGCAAGCTAAGAACCACTGGCTTGAAATTCTTACTGTCAGCACAGCAGTCTGGAGTCAGCCTGGGTCAATGAGTTTGGTGGGGCAGGGGCAACCACCATTACTGTGACTTTAGTAGGTGGTTTTCCCCTGACAGTGCTAAGGAGACTGGGAAGTTTGGACTGGACAGAATTGCTCCTCTACATTACTCTTCAATGGTCAGGGAATCTGTAGGAAATCCAGCAGCTCCAGTCAGGGGCTTACAGACAAGGCTCTCATCTCCCTGGGACAGAGCACCTGTCAGGAGAGGTGGCTGCAGTCACAGCTTCAGTGGATTTAATTGTTCCTGCCTGCTGGCTCTGAAGAGAGTGGCTTATCCTGACAAAGGAGTTTCTCCTAGCACAGCGTACCAGCTCTGCTAAGGGACAGGCTGCCTCCTCAAGTGGGTCGCTGACCCCGTGCCTTCTGACCAGACCTCCCAACAGGAACCAACAGACACCTTAGAGAGGAGAGCTCTGGCTGGCATCACGCTGGTGCCTCTGTGGGATGAAGCTTCCAAAAGAGCAGGCAGCAATCTTTGCTGTTCTGCAGTCTTCACTGGTGATACCTAGGCAAACAGGGTTTGGAGTGGACCTCTGGCAAACTGCAGCAGAACTGCAGAAGAGGGGCCTGACCGTTAGAAGAAAACTAACAAACAGAAAACAACAACATCAACAAAAAAGATCCCCACAAAACCCTATCCAAAGGTCATCAGCCTCAAAATCAAAGGTAGATAAATCCATGAAGATGAGGAAAACCAGCACAAAACACTGAGAATTCCAAAAGCCAGAATGCCTCTTCTCTTCCAAATGATCTCAATGCCACTCCAGCAAGGGTGCAGAACTAGAAAGAGCATGAGATGGACAAGTTGACAGAAGTAGGCTTCAGAAGATTGGTAATGACAAACTCCGCTGAGCTAAAGGAGCATGTTCTAAACCAATGCGAAGAAGCTAGGAACCTTGATAAAAGGTTACAGGAGCTGATAACAAGAATAATCAGTTTAGATAGGAATATAAATGACCTGATAGAGCTGAAAACACAGCACGAGAACTTTGTGAAGCATAAACAACTATCAATACCTGAATTGACCAAGGAGAAAAAAGGATATCAGAATTTGAAGCCCACCTTGCTGAAATAAGGCCTGCAGACAAGAGTAGAGAAAAAAGAATGAAAAGGAATGAACAAAGCCTCTAAGAAATGTAAAACTATGTGAAAAGATCAAATCTATGATAGATTGGAGTACCCGAAAGTGACCAGAAGAATGGAACCAAGTTGGAAAACATACTTCAGGATATTATCCAGGAGAACTTCCCCAACCTACCAAGACAGGCGAACATGCAATTTCAGGAAATAAAGGGAACTCCACTAAGATACCCCACAAGAAGATCAACCCCAAGACACATAATCATCAGATTCTCCAAGGTCGAAATGAAGGAAAACGTGTTAAGAGCAGCCAGAAAGTTTGGATCACCTACAAAGGGAAGCCCATCAGACTAACAGCGTATCTTTCAGCAGAAACCCTACAAGCCAGAAGATGGTGGGGCAATATTCAACATGCTTAAAGAAAAGAATTTTCAACCAAGAATTTTATAGCCAGCCAAACTAAGCTTCATAAGTGAGGGAGAAATAAAATCCTTTCTGGACGAGAAATGACAAGGGATTTCATTGCCACCAGGCCTGCCCTGCAAGAGCTTCTGAAGTAAGTAAGCACTAACTATGGAAAAGGAAAACCAGTACCAGCCACTGCAAAACATACCAAAATATGAAGACCAATGACACTATGAAAAGCTGCATCAACTGGTATGCAAAATAACCAGCTAGCATCATGATGACAGTATCAAATTCACACATAACAATAAAACCTCAAATGTAAATAGGCTAAATGCACCAATTAAAAGACACAGAGTGGCAAATTGGACAAAGAGTCAAGACATATCAATGTGCTGTATTCAGGAAACCCATCTCACATGCAAAGACACACATAGTCTCAAAATAAAGGAATGGAGGAAAATTTACCAAGCAAATGGAAAACAAACAAACAAACAAAGCAGGGGTTGCAATCCTAGTGTCTGATAAAACAGACTTTAAACCAACAAAGATCAAAAAAGACAAAGAAGGGCATTACATAATGGTAAAGAGATCAACACAACAAGAAGAGCTAACTATCTTAAATATATATGCACCCAATACAGGAACACCCAGATTCATAAAACAACTTCTTAGAGATCTACAAAGAGACTTAGACTCCCACACAATAATAGTGAGAGACTTTAACACCCCACTGTCAATATTAGACAGATGAACAAAACAGAAAATTAACAAGGATATTCAGGACTTGAAATCAACTCTGGATCAAGTGGACTTAATAGACATCTACAGAACTCTGCACCACAAATCAACAGAATATACATTCTTCACAGTGCCACGTCTCTTACTCTAAAATCAACCACATGTTTGGAAGTAAAACACTCCGCAGTAATTGCAAAAGAACAGAAATCATAACAAACAGTCTCTCAGACCACTGTGCAATCAAATTAGAACTCAGAATTAAGAAACTCACTCAAAACCACACAACTACATGGAAATTGAACAACCTTCCCCTGAATGACTCCTGGGTAAATAATGAAATTAATGCAGAAATCAAGAAGTTCTTTGAAACCAGTAAGAACAAAGAGACCATGTACCAGAATCTCAGGGACACAGCTAAAGTAGTGTTAAGAGGGAAATTTATAGCACTAAATGCTCACATATGAAAGTTAGAAAGATCTCAGATTGACACCCTAACATCACAATTAAAAGAATTAGAGATGCAAGAGCAAAAAAAAAAAAAAAAAAAAAAAAAAAAAAAAAAAAAATCCAAAAGCCAGAAGAAGACAAGAAATAACTAAGATCATAGCAGAACTGAAGAAGATAGAGACACACAAAACCCTTCAAAAAATCAATGAATCCAGGAGTTGGTTTTTTGAAAAAATTAATAAAATAGACTGCTAGGTAAACAAAGAAGAAAAGGGAGAAGAATCAAATAGGCACAATAAAAAATGATAAAGGAGATATGACCACTGACCCCACAGAAATACAAACTATTCCTATCAAGCTACCATAGACTTTCTTCACAGAATTAGAAAAAACTACTTTAAATTTCATATGGAACCTAAAAAGAGCCCATATAGCCAAGACAATCCTAAGCAAAAAGAACAAAACTAGAGGTATCACGCTACCTGATTTCAAACTATACTGCAAGGCTATGGTAACCAAAACAGCATGGTACTGGTACCAAAACAGACATATAGAACAATGGAACAGAACAGACACTCCGGAAATAGCAGCACACATCTACAACCATCTGATCTTCAACAAACCTGACAAAAAAAAGCAATGAGGAAAGGATTCCCTACTTAATAAATGGTGCTGGGAAAACTGGTTAGCCATATGCAGAAAACTGAAACTTGAACCCTTCCTTACATCTTATGCAAAAATTAACTCAAGATGTATTAAATACATAAATGTAAAACCCAAAACCATAAAACCCTAGAATAAAACCAGGCAATATCACTTAGGACATAGGCATGGGCAAAGACTTCGTGATGAAATCACCAAAAACAATTGCAACAAAAGCCACAAGTGACAAATGGAATCTAATTAAACTAAAGAGCTTCTGCACAGCAAAAGAAACTATCATCAGAGTGAACAGATGACCTATAGAATAGGGGAAAATTTTTGCGATCTATCCATCTGACAAAGGTCTAATATCCAGAATCTATAAGGAACTTAAACAAATTTACAAGAAAAAAAACATACCCCATCAAAAAGTGGGCAAAGGATATGAACAGACATTTCTCAAAAGAAGACATTTATGTGGCCAACAAACATGAAAAAAAGCTCATCATCACTGGTCATTAGAGAAAGGCAAATCAAAACCGCAATGAGATACCATCTCACACCAGTCAGAATGGCGATCATTAAAAAGTCAAGAAACAACTGAGGCTGGTGAGGCTTTGGAGAAATAGGAACACTTTTACACCATTGGTGGGAATGTAAATTAGTTCAATCACTGTGAAAGACAGTGTGGCGATTCCTCAAGGATCTAGAACCAGAAATACCATTTGACCCCACAATCTCATTACTGGGTATATACCCAAAGGCATATAAATCATTCTACTATAAAGACACATGTACATGTGTTTATTGCAGCACTGTTTACAATAGCAAAGACATGTAATCAACCCAAATGTCCATCAATGATAGACTGGATAAAGAAAATGTGGTACATGTACACCATGGAATACTATGCAGCCATAAAAAAGAATAAGTTCATGTCCTTTGCAGGGACATGGATGAAGCTGGAAGTCATCATTCTCAGCAAATTAACATAGCAACAGAAAACCANTCATTAAAAAGTCAAGAAACAACTGAGGCTGGTGAGGCTTTGGAGAAATAGGAACACTTTTACACCATTGGTGGGAATGTAAATTAGTTCAATCACTGTGAAAGACAGTGTGGCGATTCCTCAAGGATCTAGAACCAGAAATACCATTTGACCCCACAATCTCATTACTGGGTATATACCCAAAGGCATATAAATCATTCTACTATAAAGACACATGTACATGTGTTTATTGCAGCACTGTTTACAATAGCAAAGACATGTAATCAACCCAAATGTCCATCAATGATAGACTGGATAAAGAAAATGTGGTACATGTACACCATGGAATACTATGCAGCCATAAAAAAGAATAAGTTCATGTCCTTTGCAGGGACATGGATGAAGCTGGAAGTCATCATTCTCAGCAAATTAACATAGCAACAGAAAACCAAACACTGCATGTTCTCACTCATAAGTGGAAGTTGAATAATGAGAACACATGGACCCAGAGAGGGCAACAACACACACCAGGGCGTGTCAGGGGCTGGGGGGCAAGGGGAGGGAGAGCATTAGGACAAATACCTAATGCACACAGGGCTTAAAACCTAGATGATGGGTTAATAGGTGTAGCAAACCACCGTGGCACATGTATACCTATGTAACAAAAAATAAAAGAAAAGCAAAATAATATGTAAAGTTACTAAATATAAATAATATTCCATATATTATATGTCAAGCTATAGATCATACATTTCATCTATTTCAGAGGTGACAGATCAATGGAAAACATCAAAAATGTATTAAAGTTAACAGATTCAATTTATTTCTCCACAGTCCTCTTCTGGAACTGATTACAAGGAGTGAAATGGACTAATTTTAGAATAAGCAACTCTACTATGGAACATCTACAAAAAAAGAGCATTTTTTAA
Organism: Rhinopithecus bieti; assembly: GCF_001698545.2. Classification (NCBI taxonomy): domain Eukaryota; kingdom Metazoa; phylum Chordata; class Mammalia; order Primates; family Cercopithecidae; genus Rhinopithecus; species Rhinopithecus bieti. The sequence goes on from NW_016807882.1 coordinate 1,633,483, forward strand.
ATTACAGCAAAATATTTTTTGATATAAATTTATGTCTGGCTTCCACAGAAAACAGTAGACACATATAAGGTATTGCTCCAAGAACAGACTGGAAATGTGGACAAATGAAATGACTTATATATATCCACAAGGGACACGTTTTTAACGCAGTTGTCAGAGGAGAAAGAGGAGAAGCATGTGGAAGGAAGGCTTCCTGATGACTAAATTATATGTATGTTTCTGTATGTCTCATTTCATGGGAACTATCTCTACTTTCAAATGATCATTTCTTCCCAACATTTCAATCTATATGTCACTTCTCTTTGTAATGAAAAGCATGTCACTTTTCTAACTTTTGACCTAAATACTAAGAAATAAAAATTTATTCAATGGTCCATTAGACCCACTTATTTCTGTATAGTGGCACCAATGAGATACTTTATAGAACACATAGTTCTGTTTCTTATGCCATTAAACATAGGAGGTTATTAATTATTAACAACAATAATAATACTGAAAAAGTTTGTGGAGTGCATGCTATATGCCAGACAAATGTGGTATAGCTTTTTACAATTACTTGGCATTTTGATATTTATTAGTGCATTTGATCCTTATAACAATCTTACAAAGTAAAACAGACGTCATTATCCCGATTTTAAATTTGAAAAATCACCACAGGCAACACCATACTTAATAGTAAAACTGTAGCAGCATTCCCATTACAGTCAAGCATAAGAGAAAAATGTTGATTTTGTCATCCTTATATAGCACTGTTCTGAAATTTCTAGCTAATGAAGTATAAACACTGCAAAGGAAAAGAGAAAAATTATTTTCTTTGTGCGCAGCATTATTGCTCAATATACATAATTCAGTAAAATTACCTTAAAGACCTGAACAGAAAAAAGAAAAAACACTGTAGCTGTCAGGTTTGCATATGGCTGCAAATGATAAGGCAACTGTAATAGGCAGTGGCTTACACATGCAAAGATTATGCTCTCAAATAAAGAGTGTGGAGGTAGATGACAAGGCCACAAAATCCTTAGGGAGCTAGCTTCTTCCAGGTTTCTACTCTACCATTCCTAGGGAGCCTGGTCAGGTTGGCTCCTGGATCTCACAATCACTGCATTCCAGACAGCAAAGCTTAAGAATCACTGTCCAAAAGTGACATATGGGATTCTGTTCATATCCTATTGGCCAAAATTTAGTCACATGGCCACACTGAATGTCAAAGGAGGGTAAGAAATGTCTTTATCCAAAATAGCCATGTGTACAGCTATTTAAAAAAATCAAGAGTTCTGTTAAGGAAGAAGGGGAGAATGCATTCTAGACATCAGCTCAAAGTCATGCTCCCAACACGGTTCAAAGCATCCACAAAAAAGGAATTATGAAGGAATGAAGTTAATTAAAAATGCACTAGGAACTATAAAACCTTGTGGAAAATGTTTAAATGTCTTAAATAAATGAAAATAAAGATTATGTTCCTGGACTGGAAGATTTAATAATGTAAATATCTAAATTGTTCCCCAGAGTTCAACCAACTAGTAGTACGTGATTAGAATAAAATTCCAAAGAAGTTATCTGGAATTTAACAAAAATGATTCTGAAGTGCTAGAAAACAAGTAAATGACAGTAGGTGAGAAAACTTAGGGGGAAAAAAAGAAGTCTAGCTGTCAACTCAATCTATCAGATTTTACAGCATACAATAAAGTTACAATCATTACAGAAGTATGAAATGGCACAAGAATAGACACCACTAACAATAAGCATAATATGAAATCTAGAGAGATAGGTAATTATTCACAAAAATTTAGCAAATGATAAAACACTGGTATACAGGCATATGGTGATGAAGTAGCAATACGATTTTTCAAAAGACAGTCAAACCCTCACACATCTAATTCTATGCCTAATTATTTATTTCACCTACCAAAGCTAAAATGATTCTCACCTCTTTCCTCCCAGTGGCTAAATCCCAGTGGCTAAGACCTCAGGCTCTGGACCTAGAAAAGGCTGAAGTTTAAATGCTGCCTCTGTATGTTGGCTGCATAACACTGAGGAACAGCCTTCCCTTTTCTAGATCTCCATGGATTAAAGAATTAAGGTTGCCCAAAGAAAAGTGTACTCCTTGCCCAGCTCCTAGGAGTTAATGTCTAAGATTTTTCTGCCTGTTAAGAGTATCTTTGCTTACCCAGAGGTCTTGGTCCATGTCTCAGGATTATTTATGGTGGGGAACTTGGGCTATGTGCTATCAGCTTGACCTCTGAGGGGGCTAGAACTAAGGTCACCCATGTCGGCAGTCAGCTATATCTATATGACCAACCTCCAATAAAAACGCTGGATGCCGGCCGGGCGCGGTGGCTCAAGCCTGTAATCCCAGCACTTTGGGAGGTCGAGACGGGCGGATCACGAGGTCAGGAGATCGAGACCATCCTGGCTAACACGGTGAAACCCCGCCTCTACTAAAAAATACAAAAAACTAGCCGGGCGAGGTGGCGGCTACTCGGGAGGCTGAGGCAGGAGAATGGCGTAAACCCGGGAGGCGGAGCTTGCAGTGAGCTGAGATCCGGCCACTGCACTCCAGCCTGGGCGACAGAGCGAGACTCCGTCTCCAAAAAAAAAAAAACAAAAAAACAAAAAACGCTGGATGCCAAGGCTCAAGTGAGCATCTCTGGTTGGCAACGCACCATGCATATTGCCATACATCATTGCTAGGAAAAATAAACACTGTCCACATGACTCCACTGCAAGAGGAGAGCTGAAAGCTTAAACCTGGTACCTTCTGGATCCTGCCCTATGTGTCCCTTTCCTTGGCCAATTTTAATCTCTACCTTTTTGCTGGAATAAACTATCAACATTTGGATAACAGCTTTTAAAAGGCTTGTAGGCTCTTCTGGCATATCATTCAACATGAAGGTTATCTTGGAGGCCCCTGAGCTGCAGCCTGTCTTCATATCTATAACAGGGGTAATAATAACAATACAATCTCATGGGTTTTTCTGAAGATAGATGAGACAATGTCTGTACCACACTTGCACAAAGCCTGCCACACAATAATTACTCAGTAAATATTAGCTTTTATTACTTTAAGTCAGTGGGGGGAAATGGATTATTCAATGAATCATATTGAGATAGCTGTTTGACAATTTATGACCAAAAAAACAAAGTCAAACAATACCTCACATTTTATCTTCAAATGAATCTAGGGAAGTTTTAATATTTATTCATAAAAAACAAAGCCACAAAAGAATTTTGGGAAAATACAGATGAATATATTTCTGTAGTCAGTAAGAAGGTGCCTTGTCTAAGCATACAATTGGAGAGAACTCCCTGAAAGGAAATGATACATGATCTTAAAATATACAGAAATTTAAGACTTTTGTATGCCCCCAAACGTACCTTGAACAAAGTTAAAACAAAAAAACAAAGGGTGAAAATATTTGAAACATAGATAACAGACAGTTTATATATTTAATATACATTTTAAATAGCACATGTAAATCAATAAGAAAAATTTCAACACTCCATAGAATAATGGGTAAAGGGCTTGAAAGACAATTGAAAAGATTAGCATATTTATTTCATTAATAAACTCATAAAATATTTTCTCTTACTAGTAATCAAAGAAATATGGTATTTTTAAAATGCAGTGTTTTTTTCTCATTCAAACAGAAAGTTTATATTTTTAAATGACAATATGCAATGTTAACAAGGGTGGGTGTCATAGACATTCTTGTATTGCTAATTGGAGTATTAATTGGCATAATTCTTCTGGCTGGCATAATGGAGAAGGACTGGCATAATCCTTCTCCACTGTCATCAAAACTCTGGCAACCACTCTTCCAAACTTCCCTTCCTCTAAGTTAAAATTAGTATCTGACTTTGACTTCTATTTCACAGAGAAAACAGAAATTATAAGGCATATTTTCTTGCCAACAAATCTACAACTCCATCATACTTTTACTGATTCTTCTTCTCTTCTGGCAATTAGAGTTCTACCTTTCCTCCTGGCTAGAGCCAATCCTGCTTCCCTTGTTCCAGACCCTAATTCCCACTCCCCTTGTTCAAGAAATTTATACCACAATTTATACTTCTTCTCATTGAGAGATCTTCTCTAGTATCTATCACTTTAATGTACTTCTTACTTAATTGACTTCTTGTCAGTCTTACTTGCTAGTTCCTTAATCTTTATCTGACTTTGAATTGCCATGTACTGAGTATTCATTATTTCTGGCGATCTTATCTAGTGCCATGGATTTAATATTATCTCCATACTAATGATTCCCCAAATTATGTCTCCATACATATCTCTTTCTTGAAACCAATATTCACACATCCAGCTGCCTGCTTGATATCTCCACTTGCATATCCAACAGCAATCTCAAGGTTAATAAATCTCAAACAGATTTCTTAATTTACAACCCCCCAACATACATGTTCTTCTGGCTTCCTTGTCCTGGTCTTGGCAAAAATCTAGATATTTTCTCAGATTCCTATTTCTCACATTCCCCCATCCACTCCACCATCCTTCAACTCCTATCAGTTCTACTCCATAATGGTATCTCTTTTCACCATCCTGTAGGATCAATATGAAACCAAAAGAGCTCTTGGATATCCTATGGAGTCATAAGAAAGAGCTTCCACAACTGTACTAAGGGGTTGAACTAAACATCTGGCCTGTAACATCTCTATCTGGAATGGTAGAGCGAAAATATTCTCTTTTTTTACGGGTCTTTCAATATAAGTGTGTATCATTACAAAGATGAAGAAACAGAAACATGCCATCATGTTAAATTAATAGTGATTACCTTGGAGTAGCAGAATGATTGAAAAGTAATGTTTATTCTTTGCGTTTCCTGTAGTTTTTATGTTCTTAGCTATGTGTGTTTATAATTTTCATGTGAAACTACTGAAAACTAGAAAGATGTATCTAATAAAATAGCCTCAAAATATAAAAATGATAGAACTACTCAAATAAATTGATAAATTGACTATTATGATAGATTTCAATAATCATCTCACAATAATGAGAAATCAAGCAGACAAAAAAGTCAATACAAATATAAAGGATTTTAATAACAGAAGTAACAAGCTTGATCTAATTGGGCAGAGATATAACTCCCAACCCAACAATTACAGAACATACATTTTTAACATACTGTGATTAATATTTGCCAATGTTTTTTGTGCTTGAAAAAATGTATATTCTGTAACAAGCAAGTCTCAACAATTTTTGTAAAAAGGTACAATATGGACCATGTTTACTGACCAAAGGGCAATTAAGTTAGAAATCAATAACCAACAAGCATGTGAACAAGAAAAATATCCACGTATATTGGGAAACCAAACACTTCTAAATACCTTAGGAACAAATAAGAAATCTTAACAAATGTTAAAAGTATATTTCAATTTTCAAAAATTCCAAAAATTCACCTTGTTGATGAAACTGTTGGGAAACTGACTCTCCCATACTCTGATGATGTTAAAACAAAGCAATTCCCATATGGAGGCAATTTTGGTGATACTAATAAAAATAGATATAGATCTACCACCTGACCCAATAATTCCATTTCTAGGAATTTTTCTTATGCATGTGCTCATGTACAAAATGACTTATGTACAAGATTACTCATTACAGTACTAGTTACTGTAGCAAAAGATAGAAAGTAGCACAGGTCTCTCAATAGAAAACTTGTAAAACAAGTTTTCACTCTTCCTCACAATGGAATATTATGCAGCCATAATAAGGATAAGGAATTTTGTATGAAATTTTCTATAGATAAGGTACTCCGTCTAGAACAAGGGCAAGAAGTTTACAGTATATTTTCCCTTTTGTGTAGAAAAGAGAAAAATCAAGAATAGGTGTTCATATTTTCTTGTATTTACATAAAGAAACAGTGGAAGAATGCATGAAAAATTAATAAAAGTCATCACCCATAGAATGTCAGGGAATAGGGTGGGTAAGGAAAGGCAGGCACAAGATTCCTCAGTCTACAGTTATTCTATAGTTTTGATTTTTAGGTTATGTGCATATATTAGCTATTCAAAGCTAAAATAATAAAAATTTTAAAATAAAAAGACTACATAGAATTTGTGGAATTAATGAAAGTAATATCTAGATGTAAATTCAAAGCCTAAAGGACATATTTAGAATAGACAGAAGGTCAAAATTAATAACCTAGATAACTAACTTAAAAGAGAGACAACTAAGTTGGAAAATTAATAACTAAAGTTTCTAACTTCAAGGATTAGAAAAATAAAACCAAGAAAGTATAAGGAAAGAGATAAAAATAAGTGTAGAAACAATAAATATTTTGAAAATCTGAAAATAAAATGGAAGAGGATCAATAAGGACAAAAGTTGTAACCTCTAGGCAAAAATGATCAAGGGTACAGAAAGAAAACACAGAGAGGCAGAGACAACAAATATTAGAAATAAAGGTAAAAATAAATAAATCTAGAGAAAGTGCAGCTCAAAGTGTAGGGGTATTTCAAGAACCGCCTAAGATTACATATGCAAAAACGTTTAGAGGTAGGCCTCAAATTCAAGACTTCCGACTCAAAACTAGTGTTTCACTTATTCATCTCTATGTTCCTGAGATATATCTTCCCATAATCAATTCAATCAATAATCATTGACCTGCATAAGAGAAAGGAAAGCTAGGCCGGGAACGGTGGCTCATGCCTGTAATCCCAGCACTTTGGGAGGCCGAGGCAGGTGGATCACAAGGTCAGGAGATCCAGACCATCCTGGCTAACACAGTGAAACCCCGTCTCTACTAAAAATACAAAAAAAATTAACCGGGTGTGGTGGCAGTCACCTGTAGTCCCAGCTACTCAGGAGAATGGCGTGAACCCGGGAAGCGGAGCTTGCAGTGAGCCAAGATCATGCCATTGCACTCCAGCCTGGGTGACAGAGCAAGACTCCATCTCAAAAAACAAAAATTAAAAAAGAGAGAGAGAGAAGGGAAACCTAGCAAGTACTTGATTTTTCTTCTCTCAAGCTGCCTCTCATTCTTTGTATAGACTTTGTCCCACTTCTTCCTGGCAAGGAATATCACACAAAGATGTGACTGCTGTACAGATTAGGATTCCAGCAGCTGTCTGTTTCTACTTTTCTGGAATTAAAAGTCTTCAAGGCCAAACCTGAAACTTGAAAAAAAATATATTTAATATTAACAGAATTTTAAAGACCGTGAACTCTATCCACCTCACTCCTGTTGCTATTGCAGCAATGTGTATGCTGCAGACATTCACTCTAAGGACTCACTGAGCCACATCAGCTGCGTCACCTTCCAAGGCCCTTCGGACATCTGGACGCACCATGCCATTCACAAAATCTAAGGTACCGTCCTGGGCACTCTGTAAATTTCCTTCCACTCTGACATTCTGTGATTCTGTGCTTTCAGGAATGTGAGAAATCACCGAAGGATATGTTTCAGAGATCTAGACTGGTTTACCACTGATTAGGTTTACCACAGAGCATATGGGAATGAGACTCTCAAAATCTAATAGAAATTGCTCATGCTGAATATTTACTATTATTCAAATATTCATATTCTCTACTCTTGTTGATCTACAAGTTTAAAGATAAAACACCAAGGGAAATGGCATCAAAATAATGATCAGTAGATCCATATATTGTCAAGATTTCAAGTTTCATTTGTAAACTCCAGCCTAATGTTGGAGGAGAAGTAGTGCCTACAGCTTACAGGAAAAATAAATGTTAAACTTTTAATACAAATTTATACCTAGATCTACTGTAAATTTAAAAAAAAAAAAAAGGCTATTCCTAACTGCATTATCTTTCTTTTTAAGAGGAAGCAAGTAACCTAAAGACCTTAATCAAAAAATTGAATTACTGTTCTCAATTCTTTCATTCCCTGAAATAAACAGTACACATCTTACCTACAACATACCAGGTAAGATATACGTCACTGTCCCTTGGTTTGGGGTTGACCATGTGACTTACTGTGGCCAAGAGGATGGTAGCAAATGTACAGTGATGCAAGTGATCTTGCATTCTCGTACTCTGCCTTTGTCCATGAGAAGAACATACCTCTGGAATCTGCTGGCCCAAAAACAAGAAGGAATACGCACAAGCCAGGACTCAACCATTAACCTTAATCCAAGTCCAACTGAGCCTATCATAAATCAGCTTTAGCCAGCTGATCTCATGGGCGAGAACAATAGGATTTCATCTGTGCCACTGAGATTTTTACGGTGGTTTGTTACACAGCATTATTATGGCAATATTTGACTAATACACTTACCTACCCAACACACTTATTAAGGTAACCTTAACTATGAAATACTTTTCCAAAAGAAAACATGCATTACAATTTCAGAGCACTAACAAAGGAAGGAAAAACACCTGTAAAAACTAGATCTTAGGAGGAAGGGGTGGGACACAGCAACACGGTGATAATGTGTTACAGTAACAAAGCCCTTTTTAGTAAGTTTTCTTATTACATCTGTTTTGGAGATCATAAAACAGGGGCTCAATAATTAACTGGAAGTGGTAAAAACAGCATTTCTGCTTAGGTTTTCTGGTTCCAAATCCTGTGCACCTCCAGTAAGTAAAGCTCTTTTCAAATGTTCTTTAAAAATAAATAAATAAAGACATCATCTCACTATATTGCCCAGGCTGGTATCAAACGCCTGGGCTCAAGCAATCCTCTTGCTTTGGCCTCCCAAAGTCTTGGGATTACAGGCTTGAGCCACTGCATCAGGCCTCAAATATTCTAATGAATAGAAAGTATAGAAAGAAATCTCTACACTTTGGGGAAAGTTGTGTGTCACTCAGAAATTAAATAAGGATGTGTTCTAAAGCAGGTGCCTCCAGGTTCATTTCAAATCACTAAACCATTGATGGATAAGCTTGGTTTCTCAATGAAAACATCCAGCAATGGGGTGAAAGACATTTATGCAGTGTTTTCTAAGAAAACCCTTAGAGACTAGATGAAATAGAAGTTCCTTAGAGAGGAAGGGTGAAATCTCCACTTCAAAACACCCACCTCCAAGACATGAATTTGTTGTCTTTCCAAAATAGAAATTAAAGTTTTCTCAAGGATACTCATTTATGAAAATGCTCTTTATTAAAAACATATGGTCTGCAGCTGATTCAGGAATGCTCATCTATGTTGCCATTGGGTGTATATTATTATGTAAAATTCTTATGATCTCTACATCCCTAGAGCCATATAGAGTTTTCTCTTTCATTCTTGTATCTCAAGAGAAAAATACAGAGATGTTACATGAATTACTCTTTCTCTAGTGTGAACATTTGGCAGGGATGATATCATTTCCAGATGCTTTCTTATTTTTCATCTGTTTAACGACCTTACTCATCAGAGAGTTGAAGGGTTTCTAAGTTTGGCTCTATCTAGGTATTATGGGGAAGAAGTTGAAAGCATTCTTGCCAGCAATGTCTCAATTAAGACTGCCAAACAAAGCTTTGGTGTATAAAATGATTTCTGTCCCCTTCCTGTTTGGTTATGGAAATACACACACACACACACACACACACACACACACACACACACAACTATTAACATCTGTCTTCAAGGCCAATAAGAGAGAGTTAAATGTAAGCAGCATGCTGTGATTCTGCTATTCAGGTAGTAATTGATAGTTTCGTGGACATCAATAATTGTTTCAGGACCGGGATGACTACAGACTTCAGATTTATAAGTTATTAAAAATACATAGATACGTACACAGTGATGAAAATGTTGGACATAGGCTACTCTAGAAAACATGTGCTTGGAAAATCTTTTAGCAGGACTGATCTCCTGAGATTCTCCAAGTATTATAATCTCAAATTTTGTTGAGAATCCTGTGTATACCATTTAGACAGCTTAATGTTACATAATGGGTTAAATTTATTTCCAATAAAGTAATGAAAAAATATATAGATGAATTTAATTAACACGAAGAAGCACAGAAACAATTTACCTACGCAGAATTCAGCTATGCCTTTGTCTTATTCAACCAGAAATAATACCTAACAAAACCAAAATTAGGCAGAAAAGACCAATTTCAGGGGAACTAAAGGAGGTGTGACAAAATAGCTCCTCCTCTCAGAGAGCATTTATTCTTATTTTTAAACATTTGTAATAATTCAGATTTTCCATTCTCTGTATTCAGAGTTGATCATTTGAAATGATTTAGAATTCAATTTAGAATGTCATCTTTTTTTTTTTTTTTTTTGAGACAGGGTCTCAGTCAGTCACCCAGGCTGGAATTCAGTGGCATAATCATGGCTTACTGAAACCTCGGCTCCCCAGGGTTAAGCAATCCTCCCACCTCAGACTCTGGAGTAGGTAAGGTGCTCACCACCACTCCAGTCTTTTTTTTTTTTTTTTTTTGTACTTTTAATAGAGACAGGACCCTTGCCATATTGCCCAGGATGGTCTTGAACTCCTGAGCTCAAGCAGTCGGCCTGCCTAAGCCTCCCAAAGTGCTGGGATTACAGGCATGTGCCAATGTGCCCAGTCAGAATGTCTTATCTTTTAAAAAATATTGTTTTAAATTTGGTGTTGCATTTTCTTTGAATGTGTAAGATTGCATTAATGATTGCATTAATGAGACATTCTGTTTCATTCAGAAGACTTTGGAGACCTTCATTCCAAGAGCAACATACTTACAAACTGACTAATTTTAAAAAATTAAAATATGCTACTGTGCTTTTTCTCACCTAGAGAAGGGATGATCTCAGCAGTCTCATATCTGTATAGCACCATGAAGGCCAGGGCTGTATATCTCACTCTGTATTCACCTAGCACTCCATAGAACTTATCTGGGCATTTATGTTTTTGATGCTAGTGCTAATGACAATGAAGAAACATGGGATGAATATTTCACCTATCCCTAAACATTTACAATTTTCCTACTACTTTCCATGGAACTACTATGATTTGGGAAAAAATCATATAAAATTATCATTTATTTGTGTAAACTTGCTATTACCCTGATTAGGCCAATGCATTTGCATTTGTCTTTCAGGTTTTTAAGAAGTATACATAACTTTTTTTTTTTTTTTTTTTTTAGATAAAATCTCACTCTGTCACCCAGGCTGGAGTGTAGTGGAACAATCACAACTCACTGCAGCCTTGACCTCAGGGGGGTCAAGTGATCCTTCCGCATCAGCCTCCCAAGTAGCTGGAACTACAGGCACATGCCACTGTCTTGATATTTAAAAAAAAAAAAATCTGTAGAGGTCATGTCCCGCTATGTTGCCCAGGCTGATCTTGAACTCCTGGGCTCAAGCAATCCTCCTGCTTCAGCCTCCTAAAGTCCCTGGCCCTTAAGTTTCATGTTATGTGATTACCATGTCTTTACTGGGAGCCTAAGGACAGGGTAGTAACAAGTATACCACCATGTAATGTCTTTGACATAGGCTCTGCATGTATGGACAGAATCTAGGAGGGCCGATTGGCAGTCTTGTTCCATTGGTTTCCTCTTTTCCCACTGCCTTGTCCCTCCTCCAGGGTCCTGGCTTTCTCCTTGCTAAAGCAAACTAAATATGGCCTGAGAAAGACTTTCTATTTCTGTATTTGGGTCCTTGTGGACAAATTGTAACCTCGCTTAATAATCAGACAAGATTGAAAACCTAACTTAGGAGCTTGTGCCTGTAACAATAGCTGAGTCTTGGCCAATTCCAGTGGCCATACTTTGATCATTCACAGACTGCAAAGTGTTCAAACTGTGTTCAAATTAAGGCAAACGCCAACCTGTAACCAATCCAGCTGTTTCTCTACCTCACTGCTGATTTCTGTACACCAGTTTTCTTTCTTTGTCTTTGAATTTTTTCTAACTATGAGGTGTCCCTGGAGTCTCTCTGAATTTGCTATGATTCTGGGGGCTGCCCAATTCATGAATCATTCATCGCTCAATTAAATGTATTTAAATTTAATTTGACTGAAGTTTTTCTTTTAACATCCTGAATCTAGCCTTTTGACCTTTCCTAGTTTCAACCTGAGAAAAGAACAACAGGTCTTTCTTCTTCAGAGACCAACATTTACCAAAAGAAAAAAAAAAAGTTTATCTCCTACTAATGCTCACAGCATTTATACACTAAAAGATCCCTCCTCACCAAGACTGAAATAGAAACGATTAAATAAGTAAAGAAATGAAGAGATAGATAATCATTTTCTATTCATAGGCATGTTCATCAAAAACCACAAAGTACGGAAAGGACAATGATCAGATAAGAGCCAGGCCTTTTTGCATTCAATAAGGCATAGCATGAACCTGGCAGAACTTTTATCAATAGCATCTGTTATTTCTCATGACAGTGAGCAAGCCGTGACCTCAAGTCTACACCATCAAATAGCCATAGAGATGACAAATCTTCCTTTGTGATATAATGTATTTCCAAATGTAGAGATTTCCGCCACACTTGCAGAACAACATATACATAATAACATATATAATTATCTCCTGAGACACCAATCAACGTCTGTCTAAAATTTAGATGCTGTTGTTTGGGAGATGTATTTTTTTTTTCTTAAAACATACATAAAAATAAGTTTTTAAAAAGCTTTACTTTCTCTGTGAAAATCTCCAATCTAAAAA
>NW_016807882.1:1646384-1677861 GCF_001698545.2 Rhinopithecus bieti
TTTTTTTTTTTTTTTTTTTTTTTTTTTTTTTTTTAAGGGATGGGTCTCACTATGTTGCCCAGGCTTGTCTTGTACCCCTGGGCCCAAGCGATCCACTCGCCTCAGCATCCCAAAATGTTGGTATTACAGGCATGAGCCACTGCACTCGTCTAAGTATCCGTTCTGATTTTAAAATCAAACTTAAAATATATAATTACTCTTTTAAAGCTATTTATTAAAATTTTAAAATTTAATAGGCAACCTAACCTTTTCAAAAAGAACTTATAGTGTGAACCATGAAATAAGTCACTTAGCAGATTTTATTTTCACATTGTCCTATGCAAATAATAAGCTAAAGTATTTTTTTTTTCATTTAGAACAAGTGAGATGAAATAGTTGTTATTCTTATTTTGATGTTCTTGAAGGGCAGATCAAATGAAGCTTATCTACTATAATAATGATTGATGAGCTTCATCTAATGATAATCCTTAATACCTTAGAGAACAATCTCAATAGATCCAAACAGCAGCAACATTCTGGCTCAATGAAGGGCATTGTGAGTAAGCACAAAGAGGTGAATTAGTAATTTACATAGAAAAGTATTTAAGTCAATTCTAGCAAAGCATAAAGAAAAGAGGGTTAACATTGTAATTTAAAATTTCTGGGTGTTTATTTCTGCAGTGACACTTCAGAACAGTGAATGTTAAGGAATTTAGTTAATTTCTATGAAGTTTACAGTTTACATGTATTAAACAGGCACTTGCTTAATTATTTTCTCTCTTAATTTTAAGTTCTACCAGGTTACAGTCCTTACCTTTCTGGTTCATTTTAGTGTTCCATGTGTCTAGAATAATACCCATATCTTGGTAAATGCAGAATAAATATTTGATGACTGAAAGAATGAAATCATTCCACATTCAATAAAGATTTATTGTAAGCCTCATCTGGTCCAGAAACTCTTCTAGTTGCTGGGTGGGGATGGGGCAAAACAGAGAAAAATCCCTTCCTTTGTGGAGCTTATACTCTAATGGAAAAGACAATTAACAAAGCAAATGGGCAAATTTGATACCAAAAAAAATCAAAACTGGAAAGGAGGATATGAAATGTTGAGTGTTGGAGGAGGTGGTGAAATTTTAGTTAGGATTACTAAGAAAGTCCTTAGCAAGAAGGTGGCTTTCAAGTAAATACCTGAAGAAAGTGGGCTGCTCCCTCTGTTGCCATCTTGGAAGAGACCATTTCAAACAGATGGGACAGAAAGTACAAAAACCCTGAGGCAGGAGTGATGAGAAAACTGCACAGGGCCAGTGTGATTCACCAAGCAATGAATGGAGGGAAGGAGGATGAAATCAGAGATTTCATTGGTCCCCACCAAAAATGAAAAAGGGAAGAGGAAAATGATATGACTTGTTGGCTAAAGCAAGGACTTTGGCTTTTATTCTGATAGACAAGAAGCTACTGGAAGGTTCTGGGCAGAGGAGTGACATAATGTGACTTACGTTTGAGCATGAACACTCTGGCTGCTGTTAATAATAGACTTCAGGAGGCTGGGCATGGTGGCTCACGCCTGTAATCCTAGCACTTTGGGAGGCTGAGGTGGGCGGATCACGAGGTCAGGAGATCGACACCATCCTGACTAACACAGTGAAACCCCGTCTCTACTAAAAATGCAAAAATTAACTGGGGTGGTGGTGGGCACCTGTAGTCCCAGCTACTCCGGAGGCTGAGGCAGGGGAATGACGTGAACCCAGGAGGCGGAGCTCGCAGTGAGCCGAGTTCACACCACTGCACTCCAGCCTAGGCAACAGAGCGAGACTCCACCTCAAAAAAAAAAATAATAATAATAATAATAATAATAATAATAGACTACAGGAGGGCATGGATGGAAGTAAAATAAACACCTACTTTGTAGCATTTTTATAAAAATTACTCAAAAAAGTATATGATGAGCCCAGCAGAGACCTGTCACTAATTGCCCTTACTCACTTAAGGAGAGCTGTGATAATTCTCATAAGGAATGCCTTTCCTGCTCCAACAGACGCATATACAGAGGCTCTGGGTTGTCACCATTAACAATCCCAAGAAACTACACCTCCTTTAAGGCAGCCCGGGAATTGGGGGTGTTGGCTTAATACAAGGAACAATAATCAGTGGACTTTCCCTTGGCCCCCTCCAAAAAAGAAATGGCTCTGGCATCCAATGGAGTCATTCCGACAAAGTGAAGCAGCCATCCTATCTGCTGTCTCTGCCCTGTACCAAGGGAGCTCATCACTTAATGTTGAAGCATCAAAGGGTTGTGAAGATGCTGGGAATTTAGCCGTTAACAAAATGTTTATATCCAAATTCCACAGTACTAACATCAAAGGGCAGCCATTCACACCAACATCAACTAACAAAGCACACAGGGGTGCTTTACACTCACTTCATGTCTAATACGTTTTCCAGAGGAAAGGCTAAAGGCTACATGAAACATGACAAAATCCATGAACCCTAATTAAATTTCACCTTAAAACACCATCATCAGACATTAACTAGGGATGTTTTACTCTCTGAAGGAGTAACTGCTTAGTTTTATTTCTTAATAGTATAAAAAAGAACTTAGCAATCTGAGGGGAAGCAGTCCAAGCAGTCCTGACTTTGCAAACAAACAACTGAGCAGGTAGTGTTTCCTTCCCATTCTGTCCCCTTGCTGCTTGTACATGTTGAAAGATTTCTGTTCCTAATTCTGGCCTCATTTCACTGCTATTCCTGGGAGGGTTTGCAACAATTCATTCAGCAATGGTTTACTGAGTGTCTACTTTGTGCCAGGTGCTATTCTAGCTGTTAATGATACAACAGTAAACCAAACAGACACTGCTCTCTGGGAAGTACCTATAAAGGTTAAGGGAGAGGAAGAGGTGAGATCAAGAAAGGTTAATCCACCTTCAGATTCTCCCTTGACTGCATCTCTCCATCCCCAACCACCCTCATTGGTGGGCTTCAGTAGGCGCCAACAATAGCCTTCTTTCAGAAGGAAAACACTTTAGAATAAGTCAGGGCTTTCCTCTGAAATGTTGAGGAGTCACATACCACTTCAAAGGGATCTAATCACCCACCACATCATCTGTGTGCATTTGTGGCTGCATATGTAATATTGAGCATAAAGAAAGAGAGACAGAAAAAGAAGACAGAGGAGACATGTGTTGGAAATTTTTACATAATAAAAAAGTGGAATCCAGGAATATCAGGGTTTTTTCATCTTTTGAAGTATCTTTTAAAATGTGGTGATTTGCCCTTTAATAATAATTATTATTATCCCCATTCTGATTTTAGTTTCTACAGTTGCCACATCATTCAGAGCTACTTTTCTCCAGAGGATGTTTACTAGAATTACCTACTATGTAAGACACTTTTTGTTACCTCCTCAGTCTCCTTTCCTTATTCTGCCTTCCTACCAGAACCCACATTTTATTCAGAGATCCCCTGCCTATTCACGATGGTGGGCAACTTAACATTCCCAGCTCCAGCAGTATTCAATCAGCTTGGGGCATTCCCAGGGACATGTTGATACTTTAGGAGTGGATGCATGACCTAAGATGACCGAATGAAGAAGACCATGGCTAGGGGAGAAGTTTTCTCTCTCTCTCTCTCTCCTGCTAGATAAAAACAAGAGATTAGAGCGAACACTTTGAGAGACAGAAACTTAGCCCACCATTCAGTTCTTAAATGAATCAAACCTGAGGCTACAGGAGATGATAAATGTCCTTATTGTGTAAGCCCATCTGAACCAGGTACTCTGTTACTTGCAGCCCAAAGCATTATATCAGATACACAATGGAATTGGCACAGCTCTGGGCAGAGGCAGGATTTATTTGCAGCTCAGATTCCAAACAGGAAGAGATTCTTCACATCACAGGATCTTTTAAAATCACTCCTGTTTTTTATAATATGAAAAAAGAAAGCTGTGCCAGAGCACAATGATCTGATCCCAACAGAGAACATCCACACAAAACTTTCAGGTTAGATTTTAACACTACAGTGCCACTGCATTATGGTATTACTTTGGGTACTCAAAGATGGAATTTAAATAAGTGCTTAAGTAAAGACCATATTATAGAAACAGGGTTCTGAAATGGCTCTGCCAACAGCTTAACTGTGTAGGACAAGAAAAATGTGGTACATGAGAAAAGAATTGAATCCAGATTGGACTATCCATATTCCCTAAAACCAGTGATCCCATTTCTTAAAGGAGAGGAATGGGAGACAGACAACAGAAACTGTATATCTTATATATTGCATTATACTATAAAATATAAATACCATATACATGCAGTAAATGTTGTTTTTCTTATAGCCTGTTCAGTCATTCTTAGCAGGACCTGTTCTTAAAATCATAAATAAATTCTAAGTATTGTTACCTGTAGACATATTGATAGATTATGGGAAATCATTTCTGACAGATTGTTTGCAAAGATGGGTGCATCAATTTCTCCAGTTCCTAGAAGCCTATGTCTCTGGAAGGTGACTTTGCTACTCTTCTCCAGATGGAACTATTTTCCCTCCTCTTGATATAGGCTAACCCTGTCCTGTGACTTCCTATAACTAATAGTTGCAGCAGAAGTGATATTGTGTAACTTCAGAGCCTCAACTTCAAAAAGCCTTGCAGCTTCCTCTCTTGCCCTTTTGCTGCCCTGAGACTGACACATAAAAAAGCCCAGACTAGCCTCCTGGAGATGGGCCATGAGAGAGACCTTGTGAAAAAGTCTGGCCCCCTGTCCTGAGGCCCCAGTCATGTTACCGAGACTATCCGGAACCAGCGAACTCCCAGTCAACGTAACAATTGACAGCAGCCTCATCAATGTCACTGGTGAGACATTCAGAAGGGACACCCTGTTGATCCTAGTAAACATTTCAGAAATGCAAGCAATTAAATTATTTACAAGCCACTAGGTTTTGGGGTAGAAAACTGATGCATCCTCCGTGTCTACCAAAGTCAGGATTCTGGTATAAAAATCAATCCCTTGCAGGACTCTAGCTTAAGGAAATTTTTTTTTCTTGTTTCGTCTCCTTGAATATGCAATGTATTATGCTGCAAGTAAATGTCTTGAAAACCTCAAAGTGTTTTTAAGAAAGGAGTCATTCTGGAAAGACAACAACTCCCTCCTCAATGGAAGATCCCGTTCTCTCCATTCTATACCTCTGACACCTTCCCTCTGTCTATACCTCTGACACGCTCCTCTTTTCCTTCCACCTGCCTGCCATAGGTCATAAGAAATTTGTCCATAATTGGAGCTAGAATATTAGAAAGACATGTTCCTATTCCAAGAGCCCCAGCATCGGGATGGCCGTATCACACATTCTAACAATACAACCATTTAGGTGCACTGCATGGTGGGCTTTGGTGAGCTGGTCTGAGACCTAACTCATATATGCTGTATTAATTATAAGTCCCAAACCACTAACTTACAAGCTGATTTTGTAATACCTGTAGCCAATTAATTTATTTTATTTTATTTTTTATTCTACTCTAAGTTCTAGGGTACATGTGCACAACGTGCAGGTATGTTACGTATGTATACAGGTGCCGTGTTGGTTTGCTACACCTGTTAGTGGTCAATTAATTTAAAAGTGAACTCAGGAGGGTGAAATCAAGAAATGGCTCTATTCTGCCAAGCTGACTTTTGGCTCATGCATCCAGTCTCCCTCTTCTGTTCCTTGGCAGCATGGGGTTCAGACTCCACAGTTTTCAGATCACTTTCAAGGCTTTCAAAACTCCAATCAATCCCAAAGCATTAGTCTCTGTGCTAATTCAAAGCTTCTCTCCTCTTTTCAGCATAAGCCTTACTCTGGATATTCAGTCTAGATGTTCTAGACTCTACTTGAGAATTTCTGAACCTCGGCACCATTGATATTTAATATCAGATAAATCTTTGTTGGAGGAAGCTGCCCTGTGCATTGTAGTATGTTCAACATAAAACTGGGCCCTACCCAACTGATTCCAGTATCACCCACTAGTTGTGAGAACCAAAAATGTCTCCAGATATTGCCAAATGTCCCCTGGAAGGCGAACTTATCCCCAGTGAAGAATTACTGCTCTAGACTATCCATTCTTAATCAGGATGATATTGTCCCCATGGGGATTGTAATTGGCTCCTGGGCGGGGCAAAAAAAATGTGTTCCAATGATTTGTGGACCCCAAAAGACCACACTACCCAGCATACAGTGTGCCTGTGGCATACAATCCACAGAGGAAGGGGAAGGCAGTGAGAAGAAAGGTCAAAAAATAGCACTTTGGGAGAGCGGAATGAAACAAGTTTATGAAACACGGCACTAGACCAATGGTGGGGTGTGATATCTGTTCCTTCCCTCTTCCCTCCCTCATTTACTTTGCCGGTGGGGGTAAGCAATGGAGGGGCAAAGTCTTTTTACTTAGCTGGTGTTATGTAATTCACCCCCGGCTGTTGAATACCCCCTGTTATGTAAAGCATCAAAGGCAGGTCTCCTTGCAGTCCTGGGCCTGGGTGGCTGTTCATGGATTCCTACTTTGAATATCTATGTGATATGGCTAGAACACTCTCCAATTTCCCTCTAGCAATTAACCACACACAGCATCTTTCTGCTGGGGACCCTCAATTCCCATGGAATGCCCTTGGGTGGAATTATTTAGAGATGGCTTTAGTTTGGCTACCTATACTGGCTCCAGTGATCCAGGAGAATTTCTACTGTCTTATTCTGCCCAGCAGCGAAGGCAGCTCCAGCCACCTCTAGCTTTCACACTTCTCCCAAACAAAGGCAGTCACTAGTCGCTGTGCCTACCACACCTCAGGGAGCTCACATTTGGATCTATAAAGAGTTCTCTAGTTCTCTGCTTTGGTAGTAGGACAAATGGCAGTGTCAGAAATACACAACAGGTAGCTCAGCAAGCCTCCAGGCAGGAAGTAAGACACAGGACTGCCTGCTGGCACACAGCTTTCCCAGGGGTCCCACTTGCCTTGTGGGAAAAGTATCTCCCTCTCCCCTCTCTCATCCACTGCTCTTTCTGCTCCCATTCCATATACCTTTACTTATGTGGGCGGAAGCTGGGAAAGCAGCGTTGATATTTTGGCTACCTTTTAATACATGTTTTGAGGATCTGTCTAAAACCGCCCTATAGAACATTTTGTTCTCAACTTTGTGGCCATTAGAAATTCTTAGATGACAGGATAACACTCATTAAATGCTCATTTATATGACCCATTGGGGTTGATTGGGACTACATGGGGAGAGAAGAATCTAAGCCGGTGTTTCCCAGTCTGTCAGCTGAAAAATTGGGACTTTATTAAGAGTTCTGCAAACTGATTTGTATTCTCTTTTATTCGGTCAACAAACACTTAGTGAACTCCTTTCAGGAGCACCTATGGATACTATAGGCAACAAGAAAGGCAAGGTCTCTGCTCTCATGGAGAATAACTTAGCAGAGGAACATAACTAATAAATAACATAATGCCAGATTGTAACAAGTGCTGTGGAAAAAATAAGGCACTTAACATAACAGAGTGATTGGCTGTGGGGGGGATAGGCGGAGGAGAGTGCTGCTTTGGAATGAGTGACCACAGAAGGGTTCTTTGTGGAGGAAATATTTGAACTGAAATCAGAATAACAAGAAGGGGCCAATCTTGTGAACATTTTGGGGGAAAAAAATTCCCAGGAGAGAAACAGCAGGTGCAGAGGCCCCGAGCAGAAGTGAGCTGGGCATGTTCCAGAAGGGATGCAGCTATGGTGCTGGGGGTGGTAACATTGGGAGAATGCTGTGAGAGGACACAGAAGCAGCAGGGAAGAAAAGGAAATCCTGGGAATGACATGAAGCCAGAGAATTTGGTTGTTTATTTTTTTATAAAAGCGCTTTTAAAAAAAATAATTCTGGTGTACATGCGTAGGAAGTGAAGGTTTGTCACATAGGTAAACGTGTGCCATGATGGCTTGCTTCACCTATCAACCCATCACCTGGTATTAAGCCTTGCATGCGTTAGCTATTCTTCCTGATGCTCAGGCCCTGCCCCCCTCCCCTGACAGGCCCCAGTGTGTGTTGTCCCCCTCCCTGTGATTCATGCATGCATGTGTTCATTGCAGCACTAGTCACAATAGCAAAGACATGGAATTAACCCAAATGCCTATCAATGTAGAATGGATAAAGAAAATGTGGTACATATATACCATGGAATACTATGCAGCCATAAAAAGGAATGAGATCATGTCCTTTGCAGGGACATGGATGGAGATGGAAGTCATTATTGTCACCAAACTAACACAGGAACAGAAAACCAAACACCCCATGTTCTTACTTATAAGCGGGAGCTGAATAATGAGAACACAGAGGGATTTCAAGTGCAACAGTCGCACTACTCACAGACTGAATCTGTTTCACACACATGGCCACAATTGTCCAAATGCATGTAAATCTTGAAAATGATGCAGACATGCATTGAACATGTTACTAAATGTCTAGCAGCTTTCTGTCATGAGGAGAGGGATGGTGACATATGTTGATGTTAAAAGTCCTTATCTCTGAAAATATTAGAAACTACTGCCTGCTCTTACTTTCTGATTTTAGATTTCTTTGTACAAAATTGAGTTCCTATTCTTTCATCTATATTGAGAATAAACAAAACTTTACAAAGAGGAAAACACATACAGACCTACTATGTATCTTTCCTGAAAGGACCCCATTCTGTATACAACAGACAAACCTGAGTGTCATTGATGGGACAAGCACAGAAATGAGGTATCACCCTCAGGCAAGTATCTGCATTCTTGAAACAAAAATTACTCATGTAGAAACACAGTATCTAATATCTCCAGGGATTCTGCATATTTACATTTCAAATAATTCAGAGTGAACCAAGAGTGGTACTTTATCACCTTAATGGGCATAGATTTTCACTAATAGAGGTTATAAATACAGTTATTTATAATGATTTAAATTGCAAGCAGGCTGTTTTTAGTGGCTGATGCCAAAATCATCCTGGAACTACCTCTAACTTACTATCAGAGGCTTATTTACCATAATTGACTGTCTCATTGTTTTACCTTGTCTTTGACCCTGTACACCAAGCATGATGCTCCTGAATTTAAAGAGAAAGTGATTAATGTGGCAAGTGCAGAGATAGTCAGGCTTGTATACCCCAGTGGGGATATGAGAGAAGTCTGACAAATAATAAACACTACCACTTTCTCACACTCCGACACTCCGACGCCCTCTTTTGCTGCATCTTCCAGGCAGCCCTTTAAACGAGAGGTCACTTATTTTAAAGCCAGATATGCCTTTGTGCTATTCTAAACTTATTTATGCCCTGGTCAGGAAAAAAATATTTATATCTAAAAATGCTGAATCATGAAACTCTAGCTACAGGAAAGGTTGCTTCTATAGAAAACAGTGTCAGCATCAACATAATTTCCACAATCATTATTTCTTCTCATGAAACAATTCTTTTTCTTTTCTTTTTTTTTTTTTTTTTTTTTTGAGACGGAGTCGCTCTGTCGCCCAGGCTGGAGTGCAGTGGCCGGATCTCAGCTCACTGCAAGCTCCGCCTCCCGGGTTTACGCCATTCTCCTGCCTCAGCCTCCCGAGTAGCTGGGACTACAGGCGCCCGCCACCTCGCCCGGCTAGTTTTTTTGTATTTTTTAGTAAAGACGGGGTTTCACTGTGTTAGCCAGGATGGTCTCGATCTGCTGACCTCGTGATCCGCCCGTCTCGGCCTCCCAAAGTGCTGGGATTACAGGCTTGAGCCGCCGCGCGCGGCCGAAACAATTCTTACCTGAAGAGATTAACTATGGGTATTCTTCCTGCTCAAATTTCTCTATGAGACAAATCCCAAATGAAAAGCTTTTAAGGTTGAATGTAAAAATCCTGTAAGTATGAGGAGAAAATAACAAAGATAATCAATTCCGTGAATATAAATGATAGAACAATGGTTTTCTGAAATTAAAGAACAACAATAGTGAATTTTAAATTCCTTGTGCATAGGATGTACAGAAATAGAAATGAAATATCCAGTTTCTAATTTCTTAGTAATCAGGAGTTAATGAATACTATAATTCACTTTTGCTTTCAAAGATCATTTATATCTCCCTCCCACTACTTACCTCTTAGTTTTTCATCCTATTGCTCCTAGGGTCTATTCTGATAGCTGTTAGTCTACTAGAAATTGTGCTGTCTCTTTCTCATAAGGAGTAATGTAAGTCAAGTTACTGGAAATTAGTGGAATATTCAGTTAACATATGTGGTGCACAGGCATAACTCTGAGACATTGCCGGTTTGATTCCAGAATACCACATAAAAGTGAATATTACAGTAAAACAAGTCACAAAAATGTTTTGATTTCCCAGTACCTATGAAAAATACGTTTGCACTATACTGTAGTGTATTAAGTGTACAATTGCATTATGTATAAAATAACAATGTATATAACTAAGTTAAAAATTCTTTATTGCTTAAAAAAATGCTACCATCTGATCATTTAGCAAGTCATAATCTCATTGCTGCTGGAGGGTTTTGCCTCCATGTCAACAGCTGCTGACTAATCAACGTGGTGGTTGCTGAAGATTGGAGTGGCTGTGGAAATTTCTTAAAACAAGACGACAGTGGAATTTGCCTCATCAGTTGACTCTTCCTTTCATGAAAGGTTTCTGTGTAGCATGCAATGCTGTTTGGTAGCATTTTACCCCCAGAACTTCTTTCAAAATTAGAGTCCATCCTCTCAAACTCTGTTGCTGCATTATCAACTAAGTTTATGTCATATTCTAAATTCTTGCCTGCTATTTCAAAAATGTTCACAGCATCTTCCCCATAAAGATTCCATCTAAAGAAACCACTGTCTTTACTCATCCGTAAGAAGCAACTCCTCCTCCGTTGAAGTTTCAACATGAGATTGCAGCAATTCAGTCGCATCTTCAGATTTGACTTCTAATTCTAATTCTCTTGCAATTTCGACCATATCTGCAGTTACTTCCTCCACTGAACTTTTCAAAGTCATCTATAAGGATTAGAATAAACTTCTTCCAAGCTCCTGTCAATGTTAACGTTATGACCTCCTCCCATGAATCATGAATATTTTTAATGACAACTAAGATGATGAATCCCTTCCAGAAGGTTTTTATCCTCCTTTGCCCACACGTATCACAGGAATCACTATCTATAGCAGCTATACCTTAATAAAATGTCTTTCGTCAGTGATAAGACTTGAAAGTCAAAATTACTCTGATTCATGGGCTGCAGAATAGATGTTGTGTTAGAGGGCATAACAACAACATTAATCTCCTTGTACATCTCCATCACAGCTCTTGGATGACCAGGTGCATTGTCAATGAGCAGTCATATTTAGAAGAGAATCTTTTTTTCTGAGCAGTAGATCTCAAGTGTGTACTTAAAATATTCAGTAAACCATGTTATAAACATATATGCTGTCATCCAGGCTTTGTTTTTCCATTTATAGAGCACAAGCAGAGTAGATTTAGCATAATTCATAAGGAGCCTAGGATTTTCAGAATGGTAAATGAGCACTGACTTCACCTAAAGCCACTGCTGCGTTAGCCCCTAAGAAGAGAGTTACCCTGTCCTTTGAAGCTTTGAAGCCAGGCATTAACTTATCCTCTCTAACTATGAAAGTCCTATATGGCATCTTCTTTCAATATGAGCCTGTTTTGTCTACATGAAAAACCTTGTTGTTTTGTGTAGCCACCTTCATCAATGATCTTAGCTAGATTTTCTGCATAGTTTGCTGCAGCTTCTACTTGCTGCTTCATCATGCAATGTTATGTCATGGAAATGGCTTCTTTTATTAAATCTTATGAAGCAAGCTCTAGCTTCAAACTTTTCTTCCTGCAGCTTCTTCACCTCTCTCAGCCTTCATAGAATTGAAGAGAATTAGGGACCTGCTCCAGATTAGGCTATGGCTTAAGAAAATGCTGTAGCTGGTTTGATCTTCTATCCACACCAATAAAATGTTCTCCCTATCAGCAATAAGGTTGTTTCTTTTTCTTATCATTTGTGTGTTCACTGAGGTAGCACTTTTAATTTCCTTCAAGAACTTTCTTTTTCTGTATGTTCACAACTTGGTTAAGCATTTGGTACAAGAGGTCTAGCTTTTTGCCTATCTCAGCTTTTGACATGCTTTCCTCACTAACAGTAATCATTTTCTAGCTTTCGATTTAAAGTGATACAACTCTTCCATTCACTCGAACACTTAAATGACATTGTAGGGTTGTAAATTGGCCTTTTATCAATATTATTTTGCCTCATGGATTAGGGAGGCCTGAGAATAGGAAGAGAGGCAAGAACACACTGATTAATTAAGTTCACCATGTTATATGGATGGGTGTGGTTCATGGCATACTGTAACAGTACAATAATAACATCAAAGAAGATGGATCATAGATCACTATAACAGATATAAGAATAATTTAAAAGTTGAAAATATTGCAAGACTGAGCAAAATTGACACAGAGATACAAAGTGAGCATATGCTATTGGAAAAATGACACTGAGAGATTTGCTCAACATAGATTTGCCACAAGCCTTCAATTGGTAAAAAACACAGAATCTGGGAAGTGCAACACAGTAAAGCACAACAAAACAAGGTGTGCCTGTATTAACAGAGAAATGTCATAAATGCTGTGTGGAGGGAAGTAAGATAGGGGAGGGAGGGTCAGCAATTGGTATTTAGATTATTGGACTAGAATAAACTCATATGTTGCCGTCAGCTTCATGTTTTATTCAAATATGTTAAGATTATTCTATTTTAGTGATAATTTCTTCCTCTTCCCATCAAAAGTTACAAAGTTGAATCTCTATTAACGCATGTATAGTAACTCTGTAGTAAGTTGGGAAATGCATTGGGTTTAAATCTTGCCTGTGCCCTGTAGCATCAAGTTATGTAAATCTGTCAAGTTTCAGGTTCTCTTTCTACATCATGTTATATGGCAACCTCTGTGCTTGGCACAAGGTAATTATTTACATCAGTCATTGAAAGTGATTCTAGGATACCCACTCTCTCTGTTTGAGGGAATTCTTTCATTCTTTCTGTTATTCTTCTATGAGTTTAAATATTTACTGAGCTCCAAATATACACCAGGCTTTAAACCAAGTGCAGAGATACATGGGCATGACAGAAGTCCCTAACTTTACGGGACTCACAATCAAACAGGAATTTTATTTTTAATTGAAAGATGTTCTCAAATTGAGAGTCTTCATATTTGTTAAGACTTCTGCACTCATACTGGAGCTTGGTGGCTCACTAGAGCAGATTTCAAAGCAAAAGTCACTGTCTCAGAATTACTCAAGCCAAAACCTCATTAGCAGCAACCAGTATAATTAAACATAAAATATAGATCAACAAAGCTTAAAGTTAAAACCTAATAACAGAATACGTGTATTTATACACCTTTTCAAATATCTAGATATAAATTTAAAATTCTGTTTTTGACAGACTTTTCAAAAGAGTACCAAACTGCTTCCATCTCCTCTTGGGTATGATGTAAAGCCCACACATGTCAAAGCCAACATCACCCAGAGAATACCAACAGAGAGAAAACAGGAGAGGAAGTGGCCAACACAGTGTTTTATTAGTTTGTGATATTATCAAGATAAATGACATTGGGACATTCCCTCCAACACCTTCTTGATGCCTGAGTTCAGGTAGAGAAAATTACTGCTCATCTATTTATTCCTTGCTTTTTCCCTACCAAACAAACAGACATGAAGTGCCAGGATGACATCATATCTGGGTTGACACTGACTGTAGTAAGAAACAGGGAATCTGAAAAGAATAGAAACATGACTTATCTACTCCATTTGGCATTTGGTTAACAACTCACTACATCTTTTGAACTCTATCAAGCATCTTAAGTGTTAGCATGTATTCAAATTCATCAAGATAAGACCAATTAGCTTTCCATTTTCACTGAAATGACTGATGAATTACATTTAAATATGTAATGTTAATGAAGAGGGGATGCGTGGGAATGCCTTACTGAACCTATTTTCTTAATCTACTGATTGAATTATCACATCACTTTTCCCCCAAACCATTATTTTCCCAATGCTGTACATTGGTAGGGCTGAATGGCACCCAGAGCCAGCACACTTTTAAAAAGCCAAGATCGACTAGATAATTTTGGGAGACGTGTCCCAAGGCCACAAAACTAAAAACTTTATTGACATGAAGCTCAATGTTCCTGAACTGAACCTCCAGCATAGACTATACTCCAACAGGGAAGACTTGGATTAGAGACACTGGGGCTTTCTCTCCAGAACCAAAATAGCCAGTGAATTCAGTCAGTGCAGTGGTGGAAATGCCAATTGTATTGTTCTATTGATCTGGAACAGAGTTAAGTCAATCAAAAGAATCAATCCTGTTAGTCTGCATACTAAGGAAAAGAGCAGAATCAATTATTTAGGGACTTTATGTTAAAAAAACAAAATAAAACTTTTATTCTCTAATGGATATCGGACATGTGCAAGTATTTTTGGCCTGATTTATTCTAAAATACACATTAGTTCCCCACTGAAACCAGAATAAGTAGATGCTATTAAAGCTACCAGTGAACAGATCTTACTCTCATCTAAATGAACTATATTGGTTTTATCCTCTCTGACACACACATACACACACACACACACACACACACACATTAGTCATCAACTGTGTCAGCTTGAGTAAAAATTAATTATTCAAATGGATTTTTTTCAACTGAATTCAAGAAAATGTTATTTATATCCTTCCATCAGGAACTTTTACTCTTTTTTGGGGTGCCTATGGTCCACTTTCAGAATCTGATGACAATTGAAAGAATGTCTTTGTAGATAAATTAGATATTTCCATTGATGCATTTATATATATTCACACACTCAAATGCACAAAATATTGCATATTAATTTCAGGAACATCACAGATTCTCAGAGCCATTTACTCAGGGTTAAGAACCCCTGTTTCATGTACTTGCGATTGAGTTAGACACTGAAGGTCTGAAGCAAGGAAGACAGGGTCCCATGTACAAGGATATGAAACAAAATGGTATGACTGGAGGAGAAATAACAGCTTGATAACCCTGAAACACAAATGGGAAGTAAGAAGACAAATGGTGGGCAAAAGCAGGGTATTAAAACCATGTATGTCATGCTAAGGAATTTAGACAGGATGCTGTAGCCCCCAGTTTCTTATTATAAGCCAAGAACATTTGCGAAGAATCATCTAGGGTCATTTACTGAATTAAAATGGGCCCAGGAATGTGCATTTCAAAATCACTATTCAGGTTACACTGGAGCATATACAATTTTAGAACCCTTCACAGGGCTTGAGGGAGGGAGCACCACAGGCAGTAAGAACAGCAGCCCAAGGGTTCTGAGCAGGGCTGGGGATGACGATCAGATTTTCATTTTAGGTACAGCAGCCTGCAGGCTACAGAGTACAGGTTTAATGAGGCCAGACTGAAAGATGGAGACTAGTTAAATTAGCTTGCATAGAGATTCTGTGCCATGTACTAAGGTGGAAGTTGTCCTCGGGACAGATGTGGAGGATTCTTAGGGACTGAAAAGTAGCAGACTCCATTATTGAGAAGTACAAAGAGGAAATCAATGATGACCGGGTTTTTCGGCTTGAGAGACTAGCCCGATGGCAGTATTACTATCAAAATGGGTATAAAAAGCAGATTTAAGAGGCAAAATAGAGTACAGATTTGGATTTTGAGATATGTAAGGAACATCTGGTGGAGAGAAACACGTGTCTGGAATTTGGTGGAGGTGTCAGTGCATGCAAGACTTCAGATGCCTATTTTGTCAGGTCTTTTCTCCTAGGACAGCTCTCTCTGAGGACACCACAATCTCCTCTGCCCGCAGCAAACTGCAGACATTCTGGGAGCCCGCTTGGGAGGTGGTGGGGGCCTCACCAGTTACTTAGTCCCCTTGTGCTCAGTCAGGATCTCCTCCACCTTCCATTTGCCTGAGCTGCAAGCCTGGAGCTGCTCTGGCTCAGTTCTCCTTGTGCCTCTCAAAGCCTCGAGGACTCAGCTTTTCTCTTGCCACCATTCTCCCTGCCCACATTGTCTTCCCTGGCTCTACCATTTCAGCCTCCACCCTTCCATCACCTGTTTATCCTCACTTAGGGAGATTTCAGATTCTACTTCCATCCTAGAGTTTCATAAGTAAATTCCTGCATTTTTGTCTTCAGCCTCATTGTTACTTGGGAGCTAGTTTCTCAGAAAGAGAGGGCGAGGAAGAAAAGACTTAGCCATCTTAAATGTAATTAGCATTGCTCTTGAATTGCTCTTGAATAACGCAGACATTTATTTCATTGACCCAGCAGTTCCATTTCTAGGAACCTATCCCAAAGAAATTCTCATTTTAAGTGCACAAAGATGTATGTACATTGATGTTTTTTTCATCATTATTTGGAAAAGAAAATTTTGAAAAATGGAGGCAAATATAACAATCACTAAAAATAGAGTGGATGAATAAGTTATGACTCATTCATACCATGTAATACTACATGGCTGGCAAAAAGAATCACGTGAACCTAAAAATTCAAACTAATATTTTGTAACATTGTAAAATATTATACACAATTATAATATTTCATAATATTTTATAAAAAATATTCTTATTTGTAACTTAATTCATTAATATCTCCACCAGTAAAAGACTTAGCCAGAGGAGAGGCAGTCACTTGTGCCCAGAAATACCAACTTAAGTAGGAAAACAATGAAAAATTTGAAGCATTGGGGACAATGAGTACAATCAGAATTCAGCTGCTGAAAGCTAGAAAACTGAAAAATAGTGGAAAAAACAAAACACTGTTTTTGAGAATTGAAGTATGAAGACACAATTAAATCAAGAAAAAGTCCAAGTTTATACTGAGCATCCGCAGATATTGCTCTCCAAACAGCAAACCATACTAACATATTCCTAATTGAGACAATTTGGTATCATGCAGAAATCAAAAAACAACTCAATAGAATAGAGACCAGAAGCATACCCACACACACATGGGAATTTTAGTTATAAAATTTATAATAAAGTTGATATTACAAATTAAGGGAAGAAATGGACTATTCGATAAATGGCATAAGACAATCAACTGTTTGTAAGGAAAAAATAAATTTAGATTCCAGTTCCACAACTAGGGCTGTAACATTGCATACAGCATTTACAAACTACAGATAGATTAAAGAACTAAATTTTTGTGTTCATTTGTTAAGGGGAAATTCAGAAGGATGTTTCTATAATTTTAGAATGTAAAAGGCCTCCCTAAGCAAGCCATAAAGCAGAAATGTCCTAAAGGATAAACTGAGAGTTTTTAGCTCATAAAAATTAAAAGCCTGTTTATAACAAAAGACTAAAAACTGAGTCCGGGACAAGTGGCTGACAGAGAAAAAAACATCTGTAGCATATTCTACAAAAGCTTAATATCTATACTATATAAAAATTACTTGACCTTTTATTAAAGAAACCCAAACAGCCCAGTAGAAAACAACGTAACAAATGAATAGGCAATTCCCAGAAGAACCAACAATGACCAACAAACTTATGAGATGAAACCACCTCACCAATTATTAGGGAAATATAAAGTTTTAAAATAAAATATCAGGGGGTGGGTATTATTGTGGTAAGAACACTTAGGATGGCATCTACCCTCTTAACAAATTTATATGTGCACAACATAGTGTTGCTGACTACAGGCACAATGTTGTACAGCAGATCTCTGGAAGCTATTCATCTTGCATAACTGAAACTTACCTATTGAACAGCAACACCCTTTTTATCATTTTTTATCTCTCAGATTGGCAACAGTTAAAAAAAACTTAATTATGTGTGAGAAATGCAAGAAACAGACATTCTTGTACACTTTTGAAATGAGTATAAATTAATGAAATATTTTTGAAAGGCAATGTCAGGAATAAAATTCAAGAATTTAATATTCAATTTGGCACAGGCATTAGCTCCTCTGAGCAGGTGTCAGCTACCACCAGTTGTTAAGGTCCTACCAACATACTGTCCCCAGTATACACCAGCTGAATATCAACTCCAGCAGAATTTATCCAGTCTTAAATCGTGTGTGCTCTTTGACGGGGCAATTCCATTTCTAGGAATCTATCCAAAGGAAATTCTCTTTTAAATACATAAAAGATGCACACACATTTATGTTAATTTTGTCATTGTTTTGAAACGCTAAAAAAGAAAAGAATATAGAAACATCCTAATGATCACTAAAAAAAAGGGAGTGGTTAAATAAATTACGACACATTCATGCCATGGAACACTATATAATCACTGAAAAAAAAAAGAGATGACCCTGAATAGGTCAATACAGAAAAATACAGCATGATACTAAGAAGAAAAAAAAAAACAGCAAGTTGCAAATCACAGACCAAAATTTACATATTTAATCCCATGTTTTTTAAAATATTTATGTCGTGATAGTTAATTTTACCGTCAATGTGACTGAATTACAAGATGCCCCGGTATCTGGTTAAACATAATTGCTGGGTGTGTCTATGAGAGTGTTTTCAAAAGAGATTAGCATTTAAATCTGTAGACTGAGTAAAGAGGATTACCCTGCCCAATGTGGATGGGCACAATCCAATGCACTGAGGCTCTGGATAGAAAAAAATGGTAGAGGAAGGGATGATTGGCCCTCCCTCTCTGCCTAAATGCTTGAGCTGGAACATCGATCTCCTCTTGCCCTTGATACTCCTGGCTCTCACGTCTTCAGACATTAACTGAAATCTACACTATTGGCTCTCTAGGTCTTAAATCTTCAAACTACACCACTGGCCTTCCAGGTCTTCAGCTTGCAGACAGCAGATCATGGGAGTCCTCAACCTCCATAATTACATTAGCCAATACCTTATAAATTGCTTTAGTGTACACACACACACACACACACACACACACATGCATCAGCTGAGAGGGATACATTCTCAGAAGTGCATCATTAGGTGGTTTTCCCATTGTATGAACATCATAGAGTGTACTTATATAAACCTAGATGATATAGCCTACTACATACTATTCAGGACAGTAACATTTGTACAGATTTGGAGCCTAGGAGCAATAGCATAGGCTACATGCGATGGGCTATTGCTCCTAGGCTCCAAATCTATACAAATGTTACTGTGCTGAATAGTGTAAGGAAATAGTAACATAATGATAAGTATTTATGTGACAAGAAATTACAGCTTCATTATAATCTTATGGTACCACTGTTGTATATGTGGTCCATTGTTGAACAAAACATCGTGACTGTTTTTTAAATACACACACACACATACACACATATATATGCATATACACACGTATATGTACATATATAAACAGACACGTGTGTGTGTGTGTATATATTTTTATTGGTTCTGTTTTTCTGGAGAACTCTAATAGACATATATGTGTATGCATAAGTTTTCATATAACATAATGTGTATGAATCCATAATCATAAATAGAAAAGAAGATGCAAGAATCTGTAATGCTAGTTATAGGAGTTATAGTTAGGAAAGAATATAGAATAGAAGGGTGGAAAGCAGAAGAGAGGCTTAGCATTTTGTTTTGCATACTCTTCATTGTATATATCATCTACAATGAGAACACATATACAGGCACACCTCGATTTATTTCACTTTGCTTTATTGTACTTCACAGATACAGCCTTCTTTTTTTTTTTTTTAACAAATTAAAGATTTGTGGCAACTCATGTCAAGCAAGTCTATCAGCACCGCTTTTCCAACAGCGTTTGCTTACTTCTTGTCTCTGTGTTACATTTTGGTAATTCTTGAAATATTTCCAACTTTTTCATTATTGTTGTATCTGTTACGGTAATCTGTGATCAGTGATTTTTGAGGTTACTATTATAATTGTTCTGGGGCACCACAAGTTGCACCCATATAAGACAGTGAACTTAATAAATGTGTGTGTTCTGACTACTCTGCTATCTGGCTCTTCCCTTATCTCTCTCCCTCTATTCAGGCCTCTCTATTCCCTAAGATACAACAATATTGAAAATAGGCCAATTAATAACCACACAATTGCCTCCAGGTATTCAAGTAAAAGGAAGAATGACATGTCAAAAGCTAGAAATGATTAAGCCTAATGATTGAGGCATGTCAATAGCTGAGATAAGCTGAACACTAGACCTCTTGTGCCAAACAGCCAAGTTGTGAATGCGAAGGAAAATTTCCTAAAGGAAATTAAATGTGCTACTCCAGTGAACACACAAATGATAAGAAAGAGAAACAACCTTATTGCTGATAAGGAAAACATTTTAGTGGTCTGGATAGAAGATTAAACCAGCTACAACATCTCCTTAAACCAAAGCCTAATCCAGAGCAAGGCCCTAACACTCTTCAATTCTGTGAAGACTAAGAGGTGAAGAGACTACAGAAGAAAAGTTTACAACTAGCAGAGAGGTTGCTTCATGATGTAAAGGTGCAAGGTGACGCAGCAGTGCTAACGCAGAAGCTGCAGCAAATTATCCAGAATTTTTATCTAAGATAATTGATGAAGGTGGCTATGCTAAACAAAAGATTTTTGATGAATGTAATACCAGCACTTTGGGA
Organism: Rhinopithecus bieti; assembly: GCF_001698545.2. Classification (NCBI taxonomy): domain Eukaryota; kingdom Metazoa; phylum Chordata; class Mammalia; order Primates; family Cercopithecidae; genus Rhinopithecus; species Rhinopithecus bieti. Next base: position 1,666,922 of record NW_016807882.1, read on the forward strand.
GGCTGAGGTGGGTGGATAACTTAAGGTCAGGAGTTCAAGACCACCCTGGTCAACATGGTGAAACCCTGTCTCAACTAAATAAATACAAAAATTATCCAGTCATGGTCGTGGGTGCCTGTGATCCCAGCTGCTTGGGAGGCTGAGGAAGGAGAACTACTTGAACCCAGGAGGCAGAGGTTTCAGTGAGCCAAAATCACGCCACTGTACTCTAGCCTGGGTGACAGAATGAAACTCCATCTCAAAAAAAAAAAAAGATTTTCATTGTAGACAAAATAGCCTTCTATTGGAAGAAGATGCCATCTAGGACTTTCACAGCTAGAAGTCAATGCTTGGCTTCAAAGCTTCAAAGGTCAGGGTAACTCTCTTCTTAGGAGCTAATGCACCTGGTGACTTACAGTTGAAGACAATGTTCATTTACCATTTTGAAAATCTAGGGCCCTTAAGAATTATGGTAAATCTATTCTGCTTGTGCTCTGTAAACCTAACAACAATGCCTGTTTGATAACACATCTGTTTATGCATGGCTCAATATTTTAATATTTACTGAATACTTTAAACATACTGTTGAGACCAACTACTTAAAGAAATGTTATTCAAAATATGACTATTCATTGGCAATGCACCTGGTCATAAAAAAATCTAAAGGAGATATACAAGGAGAATTTTTTCACACCTGCTAATACAACATGCATTCTGCAGCCCATGGATCAAGGAGTTATTTTAACTTTTTTTTTCTTCATCTTTTATTTTTAAGGTCAGGGGTACACGTGCGGGATGTGCAGGTCTGTTACATAAGTAAACATATGCCATGGTGGTTTGCTGCACAGATCATTTTATTACCTAAGTATTAAGCCCAGCATCCATTAGCTATTCTTCATGATGCTCTCCCACCCCCACCCCACCAACAGGTCCCAGTGTGTGTTATTCCTGCTCATGTGTCCATGTGTTCTCATCATTCAGCTCCCACTTATAAGTGAGAACATGCAGTGCTTGGTTTTCTGTTCCTGCATTAGTTTGTTGAGGATAATGGCTTCCAACTCCATTCATGTCCCTACAAAGGACATGATCTCCTTCCTTTTTATGGCTGAATAGTATTCCATGGTGTATTTGTACCCCATTTTCTTTATCCAGTCTATCACCGATGGGCATATATATTGATCCCATGTCTTTGCTATTGTGAATAGTGCTGTAATAAACATACCCCCATGCATGTATCTTTATGATAGAATGATTTATATTCCTTTGGGTATATACCCAGTAATAACATTGTTGGATCAAATGGTATTTCTGCCTCTAGGTTTTTGAGGAATTGTCACACTGTTCTCCACAATGGTTGCACTAATTCACACTCCCACCAACAGTGTAAAAGCATTCTTGTCTCTCCGTAAACTTGCCAGCATCTGTTGTTTTTTGACTTTTTAATAATAGCCATCCTGACTGGTGTGAGATGGTATCTCATTATAGTTTTGATTTGCACTTCTCTAATGATCAGTAATGTTGAGCTTTTTTTCATGTTTGTTGGCCACATGTATATCTTTTTTGAGAAGTGTCTGTTCATGTCCTCTGCCCACTTTGTAATGGGGTTGTTTCTTTCTCATAAATTTGTTTAAGTTCCTAATAGACTCTGAATACTAGACCTTTGTCTGATGCAAAAATTTTCTCCCATTCTGTAGGGAATCTGTTCACTCTGATGATTGTTTCTTTTGCTGTGCAGAACCTCTGTAGTTTAAATAGATCTCATTTGTCAATTTTTGCCTTTGTTACACTTGAAATCTTTGCCTGTGCCTATATCCTGAATGTTATGCCTAGATTTTCTTCTAGGGTTTTTACAGTTTAAGGTTTTGAGCTTAAGTCTTTAATCCATCTTGAGTTAATTTTTGTGTATGGCATAAGGAAGGGGTCCAGTTTCAGTCTTCTGCATTTGGCTAACCAGCTCTCCCAGCACCGTTTATTAAATAGGGAATCCTTTCCCCATTGCTTGTTTTTGTCTGGTTTGTCAAAGATCAGATGGTTGTAGGTGTGTGGTCTTATTTCTGAGGTCTCTATTCTGTTCTATTGGTCTATGTTTCTGTTTTTGTACTAGTACCATGCTGTTTTGGTTACTATTGCCTTATAGTATCATTTGAAGTCAGGTAGCATCATGCCCCCAGCTTTGCTCTTTGTGCTTAGAATTGTCTTGGCTATTTGGACTCTTTTTTAGTTCCATATGAATTTTAAAACAGTTTTTCCTAATTTTCTGAAGAATATCAATAGTAGTATAATGGCAATAGCATTCAATCTATAAATTACTTTGGGCAGTATGGCCATTTTCGTGATATTGATTCTTCCTATCCATGAGCATGGAATGTTTCTCCATTTGTTTGTGTCCTCTCTGATTTCTTTGAGCAGTGTTTTGTAGTTCTCCTTGAAGATGTCCTTCACTTGTGTTCCTAGGTATCTTGTTGTGGTAGCATTTATGAATGGGAGTTCTTTCATGATTTGTCCCTCTACTTGCCTGTTGTTGGTGTATAGGAATGCTAGCAATTTTTGCACATTGATTTTATACCCTGAGACTGTGCTAAAGTTGCTTGTCAGTTTAAGAAGCTTTTTGGCTGAAACAATAGTGTTTTCTAGATATAAGATCATGTCATGTTCAAACGAAGATAATTTGACTTTCTCTCTTCCTATTTGGGTACACTTTATTTCTTTCTCTTGCCTGATTGCCTTGGCCAGAACTTCCAATACTATGTCGAATAGGAGCGATGAAAGAGGACATCCTTGTCTTGTGCTGGTTTTCAAGGGGAATACTTCCAGCTTTTGCCCATTCAGTATGATGTTGGTTGTGGGTTTGTCATATATAGCTCTTATTATTTTGAGGTATTTTCCTTCAATACTTAGTTTACTGAGAGTTTTTAACACGAAGGGATGTTGAATTTTATGTAAGGCTTTTTCTGCATTTATTGAGACAATCGTGGATTTTGTTGTTAGTTCTGTTTATGTGATGAATCACTTTTATAGACTTGTGTATGTTAAACCAATCTTGCATCCTGGTGATGAAGCCAACTTGATTGTGGTGGATAAGTTTCTTGATGTGTTGCTGAATTTGGTTTGCCAGTATTTTATTGAGGATTTTTGCATTGATGTTCATCAAGGATATTGGCCTGAAGTTTTCTTTTTTGTTGTTGTTGTGTCTCTGCCAGGTCTTGGTATCAGGATGATACTGGCCTTATAGAAATAGTTAGGGAGGAGTCCTTCCTTTTCAATGTTTTGAAATCATTTCACCAGAAATGGTACCAGCTCTTCTTTGTGCCTGTGATGGAAATTCTGCTGTGAATCTGTCTGGTCCTAGGGCTTTTTTAATTTTTTTGGTTGGTAGGCTATTTATTACTGCCTCAATTTCAGAACTCATTATTGGTCTATTCAGGGATTCAATTATTTAAGAAATACATTTATCAAGTTATAGCTGTCACAGATAGTGATTCCTCTGATGGATCTGGAAAGAGTAAATTGAAAACCTTCTGGAAAGGATTCATTATTCTGGATGCCATTAAGAACACTGGTAATTCATAGGAGGTGGTCAAAATGTCAACATTGACAGGAATTTGGAAGAAGTTTACTCCAGCTCACATAGATGACTTTGAAGGGTTTGAAACATCAGTGGAATAAGTTATTGCAGATGTGGTAGAAATTGCAAGAGAACTAGAATTAGAAGTGAAACCTGAAGATGTGACTAAATTGCTGCAATCTCATGATAAAATAATGGAGAAGGAGTTGTTTGTAATGAATGAGCAAAGAAAATGGTTTCTTGAGATGAAACCTACTCCTGATGATGTTACTGTGAACATTCTTGAAATGACAACAAAGTATTTTGAATAGTATATAAACTTAATTGATAAAGCAGTGGCAGGGTTTGAGAACAATGACTAATTTTGAAAGTTCTTCTGTGAGTAAAATGCTATCACACAGCATCACATGGAACAGAGAAAACTTTCATAAAAGGAAAAGTCAATCAATTCAGCAATCTTCATTGTTGTCTTATTTTAAGAAATTGCCACAGCCACCCCAACCTTCAGCAACCATCGACATCAAGGGAGCACCTTCCACCAGCAAAATTATTATAGCTCACTGATAGCTCAGATGAACATTAGCAAATTTTAGTAATAAAGTACTTTTAATTGAGATATGTACTTTTTTAGATATAATGCTATTGCACACTTAATAGACTACGATATAGTGTGAATATATAATTTACACACACATTTATATGTACTGGGAAACCAACATATTCAGGTGACTCACTTTATTGCAATATTTGCTTTATTGTGGCGGTCTGGTACCAAACCAGCAATATCTCCAAGGTATGACTTCATTGTAATTTTTTTTAAAAGAACTAAAAACACATATAAGAAGCTCTCAAGTTATGAGGCACATTCTTCGAAATCAAGCATAACTAAATTACGCATTCACCTTTAGAACTTAAAGTCAATGTCACTTCTCAACATATAATCTGAAATATTAAAAGTAAATGGAATAAGCCACATCTCAAGGGCAGCATTCTAAATGGAATTTATTGAACCATTTTTAAGTTAACTAATTTTCAGTTTTAAATATTTGACCTCTAGGTCCTTACACTCTCATATATTCCTAATTTTGTGCTTTTCTTTAAGGAGAATTCCTAGAAGCACTTAGGGAAAACAAGCTAGCTCACTTGTTAAACATGGAATAATCTGAACCAAAAGCCCAAATGCATAATTGTCTCCATATTTTTTGGAGCAGAACATCGTTTGCAATTGATATTCCTCTCCATAGTAATGGTATTTTATTTCATATTCTGTATCTCTAACTCCACAAGGTGAACGACCAGGCTTCCAGTTATAAAATGTCTGTACCTAACTCCTTAATGTCCATTATATCTGCTATATAATGTGCCATAAATGTGAAACTCAGCCCTTAAAATATTAAACAGAATTTAAAGCTAACAAAAATATTCAACAAAAACACTATATATAACCAGATTTCTCTGCCTTATAGTCAACAATACAACTATTCAGGGGATTTTTTTTAATTGGATAGCCTTAATTAGTAAGGGAAAAGCCATTAGGTGATGGAGGGGTCCATACCCTGAGAAACTCGGATCTACAAATCCTTATCATCTCCTCCTTGTGAGGTGACATAAAAAAATAAAGATATCAAGGACTCCAGTGCTGGTATATTCTGAAGAGCTGCATTTCTCACAAGCAAACCTATTCTATCTAATTTACAGCAGGTTCTAGAACATATTTCTGTTATGTCTATTAAATACATATTTTTAATATCACATATTCACCAAATTAACTGTTCTAGGATACTTTCAACAAGGAATAAAGGAACTAAAAGACTCTCATCTCAATTCTATGTCATATCCTCATTTAGAATGCCTAGAGAACAAAACAGTAATTTAAATAAATTGAATATATTTTCCTTAGGTAATTAGATTGTGTTTTCATTTAACTTGCCTGATGTATATTCTTCCTAGATTCCTATGAGATAAATGAGCCATTGTTTTTAAGGTGACAAGAATACTCAATGAACTTGGGACAACCTAATGAAGTGATGGTTGAAGTCTAAATACAAGACAATCTAAGCTCTCCTATGCTTACAGTAATTTTGGCCCATGAGTTTTGCCTCTAGTTTTAATTGTGAATTCTACTTTTTCGTGAATATACTGTGTGAGATTACAGTTGTTCGAATAATGGAATTCAAATGGTATTAATGCAGATGTCTTTATATCCTTTAGAGAAGAACTTTTTCACTCTCATTAACCCACCTCCACAAGGCAGAGTGCAATACTTATCTTTTCCGCATAGCTAAAATCACAGAAAATACAAATAACTGGATATTTTAAACCAAAATATTGATAATGTAGGATGAATTTTCATTTTTTTGTTGTTCTACCTTAATCTTTAAATGACTTTCTATACTTAAGTTTAACAAATCTTTTGAGAACAAAATGTACGATTACCGGATGTCATAAAGAGGCCTTTTGTTTCCACTGCAATTTGAAACATGATGTTCCAGAAATCAAAAGTGCATAACAGAGCAAATATTCATACATTCTCAGCTGTTTCGGGTTATTTCTTTCAAAAGGTTATGGCTTTAAATGCTCACAGGCAAAAGCAAGATGCCTATTAGAGTTGCCAAATGGAGAAAGACAAGGTACATAGAAAACAAAGCATCAACTGCCTCCCTAACCCTAATTATTCAGAATAGAGAAACAAAGAAAAAAGTGTGCATTGCTATGCTGCTAAATCAAGGATTATTCCACTTCAAATCTGGTCAAGCCTGCTCATTGGAGGTCTATATTTTGTCAGGTATCCAGACAACAAACCTGACAGGTGGCTTGCAAAATGTAGGGAAGCGAAGACATATTGTTTAACCCACATTCTTGACATAGATAGGAAAATATAGCATATCTGAGGTTATTCACTCAGCCCTTCGGAGAGCTGGTCCCCCATTTCTCCTTCACCCAGTCTTTCCAGGCTGTTGCTCTGATGCAGCATCAAAGCCAGTAAAAGCACATTTGAAAATGAAAGGTCTATCACATTCCACGCTTCTTTTGAACCATCAAAAGGCACAAAAGAAGCGGTAGGACTAGAAAAAGCGGACAAGGAGCAGGACAGTGCCTGTTAGAACGGCAGGAATAGCTGGAGGTGAACCAATGTGAGGTCTATGAAAAGGCAAGTGAGAGAACCAGAAATTTGCTGCTGACAAGATGAAAGAGCCCACAGCTGTGTCATGCTAATAAAAAGTTAATTTCAACTTTCAGACACTCTTCATGGTACTTTACAGTTCAATGGCACCAAGCTCATCCATTGTGCTGCATCACCTGCAGAGGCTGGGTCTATTTACAAGCTCTCAGAATCCAGATAGAATTGGAGGAAACTATTTTATTCCTGGGAGATGTCCATGGGGATAAGAACATTTGCGATCAGGTTGAACTGCTACCCCAGTAAGCTTGCAAACTGGAGCTTCAGGCGTTGAATAAGTCCTAAAACACAAACACGGGTGGATCAGGAGCTTTTCCTTAGCCCTAGTTCATGCCATCACTGTCAAAATCTGAGGATAAGCAGTTTCAGCTGAAATAAAAAAAATCTTAAATACCTTGATAAATCTGTGGTCACCCTCATGACCTACTTCTTTCAGGCTGAAATAGACAACCTACAAAACTTTTTAAAAAGTCATGTCCCTAAGTTTTCTACTGTGTTATTTCCTGAGACCATAAATCCAAGTTGTTATGCATACATAGAAGCTGCCTCTAGAAATCTTGTGCTTGGTGATGTTTAAAAAATGCGAGTAGAAAACAAAAATCTAATAATTCTTCACATGCACATCTTCTCAGCGCCATTGTACCCTGACCTCAGAAAATGTCATAGTGGCTATTTCACTCTATAAGGTAGAATAAGCATTACATTTCCTGCAGTAGCCATGTAATTTAGAAGAGCTATGTATTTGAAATTTTAAATCCTGGATGTGAATTTCAGCTTTGTCACTGATTGTTTCACTGTAAGCAAGACATTTAACTCTGTTCCAACCCACATGCCCTGATGTGTAAAATGAACTATAAAAGCTGCCCTGCCCTGCCCTGCCCTATTCACTTTATAGGGATGTTATCAGGAGCTAATGAGAAAAATCCTTTGCAAACGGTATAGAAAAGTATACTATTATTACACATAACAAGATATTGCTGTGCCTAACAAGGAGTATAGTCAACATATTTGTTGAATTAATGAAAAAATTAATTACTCATAAAACTAAGTAAGAAAAATTTACCATATGATTTTGTTTCAACAAATATATTTCAATTTAATGTACTTTATGGCTCATGGTTGCAATATCCTTGAAATTCCATTGCATAGCCCTGAAGGTATTAATTATATTTACTCTAATATTTCTGTTTGCTATATTAACTCTTTTTCTTAGATACTAGTTCTTCTAGTGTGTTTAGTGTCTCACATATACTGATGCTTGTTTTCTTATTTTTAATATCCATTCAATTTTAATTATGTTACCTTTTATTATTTTACAATGTATTCCAAAAAATGCTGTTACAGTTGCCTTAACTGCTCTATATGATCTGGAATAAAAGAACACTTAGAATTAGAACACACAAACATCAAGCTGTAATACCTACTTATCCTGAACAATTACTACCAAAGGGATGTAGTTTTTAAATAAGCACATATGTGGCAATGCAAAATAAAATACAAATTTGTTAGAAGAGTAAACTTTGCTTTAGTGGCGATAGAAAGAAGGTGGTTTTATTTTCTTTTTTTCAACATATCTGGTTCTGGCAGCAAGTTATATTATGTATTTAGAACAATAGGTGCCCTGAAAGTTTCTTTTTTTTTTTTTCAGTTTGTGCATGTCACTTGAATCAGAAACAAGACACATGAAAAAGATACCATCCTCAATAACCCCCAACAACTCTCCCTCCAGAAGGTCACAATGTTAGTGAACTCAAGACTCTCACTGGTGATGGTATTTTACAATGAAAACATAAGAAAATCCTTTGGGGTCCAATTTTCACATCACACTCTCCAAATAGTAAAATAGCAGCTCTACATGTGGATGAAAAGGAATTTCAATTTCTTATTTGTTTTAGTCATATCATATTAACATGTATCTGGATTTAGTTAATTTCCAAAAGAAAATTTTAGTTACAATATTTCATAAATTTAATAAAGCATTACATATATGTAATTAGCACTTATCTGCCAAAAAGTATTCTATGTAAATGTATTTATTTATCTTACCTTCACTGAAGTTCTTTTTTTCTGGCTAGACATGAAAAACCAGATTAAGTGATCAATGCTGGCTTTATTTCTTCATAAGCAATAATTTGGGTCTTTTTCATTCAATACAACTGCAACATTTTCATAATAAATTCACAAAAGGCAATACAAAGAAACATCTACTGAATAGGCTTCTGTCAAGCAATTCATGGTTTAAAGTTAGGCTCTATACCAAAATGGCATTATGGTATTATGGGCATTTCATTTTTGTTGTTTTCAGTTTGTCAGTTCTTTACTACCATTATTTTTTTCTAGCAGGAGATAACATATAATCACAATGTAAGGCCTAGAGACCATTTACAGTTGTTTGCAATATCATGGTCAGACTTAACTCTCAAGAGCTGATATAAACCAAAGTGAAAAGAAGTCAACTAGAACCACATTTATGTCGTCACATTCAAATAGTCTCCAAAAACACTTTGCTAACATACATGTTTCCTTCTTCTTGACTGATTTTGTTAATTTTATTAAGATTATAATGAATAAGGCTGCAAAATTTTGTGGAGTTGTTTTCTAGAGGACTATGTTCAAGTGAATGTTTTTAATTTGCAAAATGTCATTAGTAATGTCCTTTCTATAAACATGGTTGGCAAAATAAGAAGGCACAAAAGAGGGTAACAAGAAATGTTTTCAGCTTTCAGTGAAGAATACCAAAGCATGTATCTTTCATAGTAAAGCATGTATATTTCATAGAGTAAAATATTTGGTAATTCATGCACAACTTGAGCTACAAGAAAACTTCTCTTCAGGTAGGTCCTGAGGTTTGAGGAGAAAATGAGTGTTCCTAATGACATGCTTCATGTAAAATAAAATGTAAAGCTGTACATATATTTTTTTAAATTATTATTATACTTCAAGTTTTAGGGCACATGTGCACAACGTGCAGGTTTGTTTATACGTATACATGTGCTATGTTGTTGTGCTGCACCCATTAACTTGTCATTTACATTAGGTATATCTCCTAATGCTATCCCTCCCCCCTCTCCCCTCCTCCCACCCCACGACAGGCCCCAGTGTGTGATGTTCCCCACCCTGTGTCCAAGTGTTCTCATTGTTCAGTTCCCCACTATGAGTGAGAACATGCGGTGTTTAGTTTTCTGTCCTTGCAATAGTTTGCTCAGAATGATGGTTTCTAGTTTCATCCATGTACCTGTAAAGGACATGAATTCATCCTTTTTTATGGCTGCATAGTATTCCATGATGTATATGTGCCACATTTTCTTAATCCACTCTGTCATTGGTGGACATTTGAGTTGATTCCAAGTCTTTGCTATTGTGAATAGTGCCACAGTAAACTTACGTGTGCATGTGTCTTTATAGCAGCATGGTTTATGATCCTTTGGGTATATACTCAGTAATGGGATGGCTGGGTCAAATGGAATTTCTGGTTCTAGATCCTTGAGGAATTGCCACACTGTCCTCCACAATGGTTGAACTAGTTTACAGTCTCACCAACAGTGTAAAAGTGTTCCTATTTCTCCACATCCTCTCCAGCACCTGTTGTTTCCTGACTTTTTAATGATTGCCATTCTAACTGGTGTGAGATGCTATCTCACTGTGGTTTTGATTTGCATTTCTCTGATGGCCAGTGATGATGAGCATTTTTTCATGTGTCTGTTGGCTGCATAAATGTCTTCTTTTGAGAAGTGTCTGTTCATATCCTTTGCCCACTTTTTGATGGGGTTGTTTGGTTTTTTCTTGTAAATTTGTTTAAGTTCTTTATAGATTACTTTGGCCAGTATGGCCATTTTCACGACATTGATTCTTCCTATCCATGAGCATGGAACATTCTTCCATTTGTTTGTGTCCTCTTTTATTTTGTTGAGCAGTGGTTTGTAGTTCTCCTTGAAGAGGTACTTCACATCCCTTGTAAGTTGGATTCCTAGGTATTTGATTCTCTTGGAAGCAATTGTGAGTGGGAGTTCACTCATTATTTGGTTCTCTGTTTGTCTGTTATTGGTGTATAGGAATGTTTGTGATTTTTGCATATTGATTTTGTGTCCTGAGACTTTGCTGAAGTTGCTTATTAGCTTAAGGAGATTTTGGGCTGAGACGATGGAGTTTTCTAAATATACAGTCATGTCATCTGCAAACAGGGACAATTTGACTTCCTCTTTTCCTAATTGAATA
>NW_016807882.1:1679453-1703102 GCF_001698545.2 Rhinopithecus bieti
TGTGGTTTTGTCTTTGGTTCTGTTTACATGATGGACTACGTTTATCGATTTGCATATGTTGAACCAGTCTTGCATCCCAGGGATGAAGTCAACTTGATCTTGGTGGATAAGCTTTTTGATGTGCTGCTGGATTTCATTTTCCAGTATTTTATTGAGGATTTTTGCATCAATGTTCATCAGGGATGTAATCTCCTGGTGTGCCATTTGCTAAAACCATTGGAAAAGCACAGTATTAGGGTGGGAGTGTCCCGATTTTCCAGGTACCAACTGTCATGGCTTCCCTTGGCTAGGAAAGGGAATTCCCCAACCCCTTGTGCTTCCCAGGTGAGGTGATGCGCCCCCCTGCTTCGGCTTACACTCCATGGGCTGCACCCACTGTCCGACAAGCCCCAGTGAGATGAACCTGGTACCTCAGCTGGAAGTGCAGAAATCACTCGTCTTCTGCGTCACTCACACTGGGAGCTGTAGACTGGAGCTGTTCCTATTCGTCCATCTTGGAACCTCCTCCCATGTTTGGTTTTAAAGGTGGACCAATGGTTTATAAAATATGAGGCAATTAAATGAAAGAAAAAAAATACTTTCATAAACAAAGCAACTCCCTCCATAGCCTCTTTTCTTTTTACCATTCAGTGGGGTAAAATGTCCAATAAAATGTAAAATGCAGCATATGCGATCATGTAATCTAAAAGCTTTTCATGATAACTTATTGCAAATTGCACTTGACAGTTCACCACAACAATGGAAAACTGACCCCTGGTTGGTTCACATAGTCCTTGAGCCCCAAATTGAAGTTACCAATAAAACGATCTTGATAAAAAGTTTGCAGCTGTGCTCAGCCAGCTAGTTCCACCCACTGGGTGTGAGCTGACCCAGGACACTACTTTGTCCTGTTCCTTTGTGGGACTCTCATCTTCAGACAGGTAGTCAGGTAGCTCTGTGTTCTGTTCTACCACAGGAAGGTGGTAGAATGGGACCAGCATCTCTTCTCCACTTTCACTTGTCACAACTTACTGATCTTTCGTAAACTTGGTTGATGCTTTCGCAGATGCCAAAGCCTCAGCTTTCAAATCTGAATGGATTCGCACCACACCTTTGACAGTCATTTGAAAAGTAAAGCTAATAACACCTTTAATTTTTAACAAAGCCTCTTACATAGATTTCTCCAAGACGTATCATCAAGGCCATCTGTATGCACAACCACTGTTTTGGCACATTTGTTTGTAGTTCCCAGAAAACAACTGAGCTTTCCTTCGACATGAATTCATTTCATTGAAACTATCACCATCTGCCTTATTGGAAGACTGAAGTATGTCATAGATTTCAGAGGCCAGAAGTTTTGTTCCTCCTAGAGTTACAGTTTTCTGTATGACATTTTGTAGGCTCAATATCATATCCAGTTCTTCTTTCATCTTTTCTCTGTTTGCACGGCATTCTCCCAAGTATGGAAGAGCAAGCAAAGCCGAATGAATGACTGGAGGGTTGGGGTGGTCCATAAATAAAATAAGGCCAGGCAGACATCCCTGATCCTGGACGATGGCTCTTGTGTTTAATGGGTCTGTGGCTATATCCCATAACTAGTTAACTACCGATAGAACATCAGATTCTTCCACTCATGGTGAAGGTGGAAGAATTCATCTTCTATGCCACGCTCAAGAATAAAATCTTAAATTAGCTCCAGAGCTTTAGGAGTCCAGAGCCTGTTGCACCATCAGGGCCACACCTACAGATGAGATAGAAAACCAGACCTGGTGCGAGCCCCTCGGTTCACAGCCACAGCCTAGGGGATCGCAAACAACCAGACTAACTCAGGGAGCCAAAGAGCAAGGCGCTCTTTGGTGGTGGGGAAAGGAGATGCTTGTTTTCACGTGTTCAATGAGTCAGTGCTGTTTGAACACCTTTTTTTTTTTTTTTTTTTTTTGATACAGAGTCTCACTCTATCATATAAGCTAGAGTGCAGTGGCGTGATCTCGGCTCACTGAAGCCTCCATCTCCCAGGGTCAGTTGATTCTCCTGCCTCTGCCTCCCGAGAAGTAGGGATTACAGGCGTGTGCCACCATGCTCCACTAATTTTTGTATTTTTAGTATAGACAGGGTTTCTCCATGTTGGCCAGGCTGGTTTCGAACTCCTGACCTCAAATGATCCGCCTGCCTCGGCCTCCCAAAGTGCTGGGATTATAGGGTGAGCCACTGTGCCCAGTCAAGCACCTTTGTTTTTGAGAATGCCAGTTCTATGGCTTTGCTACTCTATCCTGCCCAAGGTTATTGTGGAAGAATGGTGAGACATGGTACCTAGTGAGATGTATTGGTAGAGTCTCTTCTGTGAAGGTGAATTCCTCATTTTCCTGATCTTGGTAATTACCAAGGACACCGCTCTACCGCTGCACAGCCAGGACACACGGTGACTTTATTTGTACATCCAGTGCGCACAGTGACCTCATAACGTGGGCACATATCGTCATTGACCCATTCTCAGAAAAAGCAAGGGTCCAGAAAGAGGCAAGCACCCCAGCTGTGCCATCTAGTAGATAGTACCTGGTGATTGCCCCAAGGCCTCTTCCCTCCTGCTCTCTGTTAACTGTGAGAGAGAGGACTGGCAACTAGCTCAACTTGCCCAGGAGACCTTTCCCTCATGGTGTATCACTTTGAATCTCTCTCTTTCCTATTTTTCAGAAATGCTTCAGTATTTCCCATCCTGTGATAATAATTCATTCTTGTTTTTGATTTGATGATATGAAGGAGACACTAATTGCAACATGAACAAAAGAAATTAGCTTAGAAAGATTCCTAAGCGATTGATTTGCTCATCACTCTGTCTCTATCAGTTCATCAACTTATCATGAAAATAACACATAATTTGAATTTTGGTTGGAAATTCAAAATAGCACCAAAGGGTATCCAAAGTAAAGTAAGTCTTCTTCTCAGCCCAGTTCCTGAATCCCACTCCCTGTAGACAAACACCATCAACCATTTCTTATACACTCTTCCAGAAATGTTCCATGTAAATATATGTCTATAGACATTATTAATACCTTCCTTTTAACTTAATCATATATCTTGAAGATCTGTCCATATCAGCACATGTAGATACACTAAATTATTTCTAATGATGATATAACAATTTATTATATGACCACATCAAAATTTGTTTAGTCAGTCTCCTGTTGATGGGCATATGGCTGTTTCCTGGTTTTTGTTTTTCAGATCTCTCTGTGTAGAGGTGAAAATAAAATCAGAGGACAAATTGCTATGTTTGCTAGCAGGCCTTGGAAGATCAGCATGTTTTAAATTTTAATAATATTGTCCAATTGCATTTCAAAGAGGGTGTACTAATTTTTATAGCACCTACATTGCATATGTACCTGTATCCTTACATCCTTAGCCACTGTGAATTTCCATGTTTTATAACTATTGCCACTATGGTAGGCAAAACATTGTTTCATGGTCTGAATTTGTATTTCGTAATTATGAATGAGATTGAGATTTTTTTAATATGCATAAAAATTTATTTTTCTTTCTGAACTCCTCTTTCATACATAACTTTTGCCTATTTTGTGAGGCCATTTATATTTTTCTTGTTGGCCTATACTAATGTTTTATACATATCTAGAGAGGATATAGTACATATAGAGTGCAGATGTGGTAAAAATTCGTACAACCTCTCTGGAATGCCGTTGGAGATAAAGATGCATGTGTACAAAGTCCAGGGTTCTTTTGTTTTGTTTTGTTTTGTTTTTTGAGACCGAGTCTCGCCCTGTTGCCCAGGCTAGAATGTAATGGTATGATCTTGGCTCACTGCAACCTCTGCATCCCGGGTTCAAGGGATTCTCCTGCCTCAGCCTCCCAAGTAGCTGGGAATACAGGTGCATGCCACCACACCAGCTAATTTTTTTTGTATTTTTGGTAGAGACGGGGTTTCACCATGTTGGCCAGGCTGGTCTTGAACTCCTGACCTCATGATCCACCTGCCTCAGCCTCCCAAAGTGCTGGGATTACAGGCATGAGCCGCTGCATCCGGCCTAGGTTTTTTTTTTTAATCTTGCCTTTTGCCTTTAATTACTGTAGTTTTCCATGAAAGAAATTTAATATTTTATAGTAAAATTTATTCCTCTACCTCTATTCCTAATATCTGCTTAGATTTTTTTTCTTACTTAGGAAAATATTACTCACTCCAAGATTACTTTAAATTTTTTTCATGATGCCTTTAAAAAAAAATTTTTTTAGTTTTTGCATTTTATCTTTTAAAGCTTTGGTAGAAATTCAAAATAGCAATATCTAGAATGTACTTTAATGCAAGGAGGGAGACACAGAACTATTTTTTTTTCTAAATGGCTGAAAACGTCTCAATGCCATCTATTAAATAATCCATCTTTCTTCACTGATTTAAAATGCCACCTTTATCATATACTGGATTCCCTGAAGTGTTTGGGCCTACTTAAGATTCTACTCTGTTCCATTGATCTGCCTGCCTATGCAGATATTTTAGAAATGAATGCATTTATGTATCTATAATTTAGCCTATGTGGGTCTATTTCCAGGCTTCAGTTATTTGCATTCTACAGTATGTTTATTTGTCATTGTGTACCTCGGTTTTGACTTCCTCAAGGGTAAAGATTATGGATTCTCTTCCCTTTGTAATTCCCTAAAACATGAGTCTCTGCCAAGTTTGGCATTTTGAAAACTGAAATCAAGCCATGTCCTTAGGCAGAACCAGTGGTAGTCTGAGTGGTTTCAGTGAGTGAAGCCCCTGATCAAAATATTCAACCTCTAAATGTAATATATAAAACACTATGACAACTTATTCCTTTCATTAAAGGGATGCTCCTTTAAACACTAATATTGTGCATGGTGCTGAGAATACATTCATCATAATTTCTCCTTGGTGTAAGTTTTAGTAGAAAGGCAACATGAACTAACATTTAAGATCCATGAAATCTGTTAAGAATAGCACATATTCCATCTCATGTAATATCCCAAACAGCCTACAAAATTGGTGTTATTAATCTCACTTTACAGAGGAGAAAACAGGCTTAGAAAAGTAAGTTAATTTGCCAACGTAGTTAGTGGCAAACCCTGGATTCAAACCCAAGCCCGTTTGATGCCAAATATCATGTTCTTCTTACTTTCCTATGCCGCCTCCCAGAGACAGAGATCCTCAAACAATTATGGAAAATAGTTTTCACTTCTCGTCCCAGCCCTGCAGTGCCTCCCTTGATCACTGAATGGAGAATAATTTCTAGCTACAGCCATGCTTAGCAGGAAACAGGACCATGATAAATGATTGACATCTGCCACAGAAGTAAAAGGCAGCAGTGGCCATACAGGACACTGTATTTGTCATTATTTGCTACAACACAACATAGGAGACCAAAGGAACATTTTCCCAACTTCACAGTTAAGTTTAGGAACAACCCTAAAAATCAGTTGATCGATAAAATTTCACTCCCTATATAAAGCCTAAGAAGCCAACGTTAAAAATAAATTTTGAGAAATATAGTAAATAAAAGAGAGATTTATATGTGGTATCCAAAGTATACCAGTCCTGCCAACTTGACATGCTAAATATTCAGCCTCTTTTTGTAATAATCAACTTGGCTGTAGTAGTCATAGGAAGGCACTACCTCAAACCAGTTTTCCCCAGGCAGAAGAGAGAGAAGAAACTCTATTCCATTCTAGAGCTATGTATCAAATCAAGTACCTGAACTTTCAATCAAGCTCTACCCAGATCGACCAGTTCTAAGAACTGGGCCCCTGGGTTTGTGTGATACTCAATAGTTCCACATCTGGCCTCTCTAGAGTAGCCAATGAGTGGCCACCCAACTCCTATTCCTCCTTCCTCTCCCTTAGGGATCTGCAAATTTATCTAAGTTTTCTGCCCACTTCTCCAACTTCATATGGCTCAGGTAAGATTAGCCCCACTCCAGCCCCTCATAGTCCACGTATAATCCCATGCCCTTTGTCAGTAACTGGATTAGCAATGGGACTAATTGCTATTTGCCATTAGCAATGTGATTGGATTCAGAGTCCTGAATTGTGGTAGAGGTCTGCTCTAAGCATAAAAAAAGTTCTGCCTTGCTCCTCTGGAACAGCACCAGGGAACAACCCTTACTTTTCATCTGGCCAGTCTTCTTTGCTGATATAAGATCCAGAACTGCTGCAGCACGTTCCCACCAGCCATCATTCAGAGAAGGGCAGAGCCAAAACGATCACAGGGAATTGAACCTGTAGCCATCATGGACTCAGCCATGATGCCCACAATAGCACTGAACTTGCAGTTACTGAAGCAGTAAACAAGTTTAAATTGTAAGCCATTATTGGCCTCCAAATGTTTCCTAACTGACCTCACTCATACACCTCCACTATGAATCTCTGAGGCAGTCACTCTGTAAACTCTAGACAAGGATTGCCAAAGTATTTACCTACTTAAAGGACACTGTAGGAGTTAAGAGGATAGGCTCAAACCCTGGCCCTGCCACTTATTTTCTGTGTGATCTTGGCAAGTTACCTAAACTCTCCAAGCATGTTCCTTCACCTGTAAACTGGGGATAATCGTCACATCTAAAAGTTGTGAGGATTGAGGCAACTCATGCCTAGTGCTTAAAATCCAGCCTGGCATGTAAATACTGCCCTGATTATGTATACTTTTGTTAATATCTATGCCTGATTTTCCTCTCCCAACAGTGACCCAAATTCCACACTTCCTGTGTTTATTTGGATTTCACAATCTTCAATTCTGAATCTAATCCATGTGTCTGTCTAGCCACTGCACCACAGTGATTCCAAGTTTGGACACTTTTCAAATATAGCCATAGTCATTGACATTTTCCCATCTAGGAATCCCAAGGATGATATAGCTAATGTGAGCCTGAACCCTAATGAAATACAAGTCTAATGCTAATTGGTATCTTGTAGATTTTAATCCATTCTTCTTACCACAGCAGTACTTCTTAAGAGCCTGTTCCTGTGGGTTAATGTGTACAGAAAAATAAGATACTAATTACTATGGATATTTAGCTCTGTGTCTCTATGAACAATCATCCTACTACAGTAACCCTCCCTTCCCCTTTGGCCCCAGCTGTTTAATTCATTAGGTATTACTTTTTGTTTTTTCCTCTATGAGCTGTTAGGCTGAATTTCAAAAAGAGACTGACCAGGAAAATTTTCAAAGACATCTTTCAAATTTCTTTTCTTCTTGAAAATAAAGTTGAACAGTCCTCATACCATTAAACGTGGCAATTGAGTTGACAGGACAGCTCCTTTCAAAGCGCATACCTACGGCTATTTTCCACACCCTGGCATTGCTTGTCCGCTGCTTTCCAAGCAGGTTCACTGGGAACTGTGCCATGCTCAGCTATCATTTTCTGCTTATAAGAAGGAAGTGAGAGATCAGGGTCGTTAGAGTCTATAAACACTTGAATGCTTAGAAATGCAAAGCAATGAGCTATTTTGCAGGGCTGCTGGAGAAAAGGAGTGGAGAAAAGAGAAAAGAAATCATGTCCTGAAACTCCGATGAGTACCATTCTTACATGATGTCTAAACAGACAGGAATTCAAGTTGAGCATTTGAATGTTAAAAGAAAATAGACAATGCAATGATCTTCCCAGCAAAATAGCAGCCATACATGGGCTGCCTTGAATGGAAAAGGGAAGAAAAAAGGAGAAACAAAGATAAAATGAGACACAGGGAAAAGAGGCAGACAGATTGTCCAGGGAGGGTACAGTTAAGATTTCTGTAGTTTTACATGAAAAAAAAAAAAAAAAATCTGTTTCATAAAAGGAATTCAAATGAGAGAAATAAGAAAAAGTCAGGCTGAACTTCAGAATCCATGATATCCTGACCTATAATATTTCCTCATCTAATTCCAACAATTTCAGGTAGCCAGTTCAATGCTATATAATTCTGAAAATGATTCATGGGACCAAAAAAGCAACTTTGGAGCATCTAAACTACCTGGTTCAAATTTGAGAACATTATTTTCATATTTTTCTTTATCTGCTCCACAGTTCCATGGCAAATTAATAGAAAGCCAATGAGATTTCAATGTGTGGGCTGTATTGTTCTTTTTTATGTGATATGTATAACCTTTCCTCATCTGCACAGATACAGAGAGGCCTATTTTGGTGTGCTTTTTTAATTTGCTGCTTGTCCATGAAATGGAATGCTCCTGAGAAACTAGAGCGGTAAAGAACTTAGAACAGGTGATAAAACCTCATTTTTGCACTGTCGCTCAATGACACTGTGCTGCTGAAGCCCCACAGCAGTTAATGGCCATGGAAATTATACTGGCCCACCAGTCCTTGGACAGGAAGAAAACTAACTGTGAGAACTTGAATTTTATTGAAAATCAAAAGCCAACTGACAGGATGCTCTCTGAACTCACCCAGGAAATGCTTAGTCAGACTCATCAGATATAACAATACTCAGAAAAATATTCAGAAGCAAAACCTATGGAATTGTTTTTTTTTTTTTAAAAAAAAAAATATCACACACGTCAGGGTGAATTTTATAAAGTATACGAAAGGCTGTAGGAAAAAGTAGATTGCAAGGCAGTATACCACAGCCATCAAACATCTAGTGCATTTTTAAGTTCAATAAATTCCTAGTCACTGTAATTGTGCCTAAAACACAGAGTAAAAAAAAAAAAAAAAAATGGCAAAATAAGCAAATAATTATTTTAAGGCTAGAGGATAATATTTTTATAAAAAAATGTAAGAGAGGTATGGGTGTATACAAAGACACATATAATGAGTATGACTATGTAAAACAGTAATTCCTCACTCACGAGTTCCACAAGTGTCTACTGAGTACCTGCTCTGGGCTAGTATCTGTTCTATGTGCTGTAGTTATAACTACGAACAACACAACACCTCTACTCCTACAGAATTTATTTTCTCATTAGGAAGAAATGCAAAATAAATATATTTATGAAGCTACATTCAATAATTGGAAATGATCAAGATCAGCCACTTTGCTTAATATTTTTTCAAACTTATTTTGTATAGACAATTCCACTGGAATTTACTCTATATTCATACCAGCTATCATGAGGAAGAGAGGTAGAAACCTATCTGGGTCATGGCACCTTTTCACACATTTAAAAAAACATGGCTTCTTTAAGTGGAGTATGATTATATTTACGAAGTGTACATTTTTTAATTTTTTCAAATATATGGGTTGTTACACAGAAATCATCTTAGTGCCAATAAGTATTTAACATTTCCACTTTCAGCAGATAAAAGAATTTCTATCTCTGTTTCATTATAATTATGCTAAACACTTTTAGGCTTCCATTTTCCTTTTTTTATAATAATGAAACAAAATGCAATCAAATATTCAAATCACTGGACAAACAACCATACAAAAGGCAATACTGCTGAAAATGAATTGTTACCTAGCCCACGGCTCCACTATGCAACAGCTTGAATTTTTGTCAGCTGACATGAGAGTCCAAATTTAATAATGAAAGGCAATTAAGACAGGTGAGAGTATAACATAATAAAAAGGTGGATTGTATGGAAATTGAATTTTTAAAAGTCTCTATACCAAGTGAGGCACAGATGCTGGACTGCCATAATTGACATTGGAGCCTTCTATTGGAAGTCTATCCTGGGACCCAGTATTCCATCTCTTGTCTCTGGGCTGGGAAAGACAGGGGTCTGAGCCCTGACTGAAGTCCAAAGAAGCCATTAACATAATGTCTGCCATAATACAGTTCCACCCAAAGAGTATGGAAGACCAGACGCATTAATCTTCTACTCAGAGTCAAAGGATAGAGAACAGGGAATCAGGTGATGGGTGCCATTTCTCTCTCTGTCTCTCTTTTTTTTATATATCCACACTTAATCCAGTGAAATCACATATGTGGGCTAGTAAGATCTGAAATAGGCTGCACATTTTTGAAGATGGCCCACAGAAGCTTTTCTGTATCAATGCCCTTCGATGCCTCCTTTACTCTCTCTGAGATTGTTTTCTCACCTCTATAATGAGGAAGGATAATTACATGAAATAACCTTTGTAAAAGTAACATACTATTGGCCGGGTGCAGTGGCTCACGCCTGTAATCTCAGCACTCTGGGAGGCCACAGCGGGCAGATCACCTGAGGTCAGGGGTTCGAGACCAGCCTGACTAACATGGTAAAACTCCATCTCTACTCACAATACAAAAATTAGCTAGGTGTGGTGGTGCATACCTGTAATCCCAGCTACTCAGGAGGCTGAGGCAGGAGAATCACTTGAACCCTGGAGGCGGAGGTTGCAGTGAGCCGAGATTGTGCCACTACACTCTAGCCTGGGTGACAGATTGAGACTCTGTCTCAAAAATAAATAAATAACATACTATTAAGCAGGGACGCAGAAAATCCTCAATGTGAGTTACTGAATAAACAAGCTAGTACCATTCTTAATAGGTAGCTAAAGCTGCATATACTGGTGAGAGTAAAAATTCATCTAACCCTAGATACATCTATCACCTATTGCTAAGATAACAGAATAATCAAGAATAATTTTTATTTATTTTTATTTTATTATTATTATATTTTTTTGAGACGGAGTCTCACTCTGTCACCCAGGCTGGAGTGCAGTGGCATGATCTCAGCTCACTACAACCTGTGCCGCCTGGGTTCAAGCAATTCTCCTGCCTCAGCCTCCTGAGTAGCTGGGATTACAGGCACCTTCCACTGCTCCTGGTTAATTTTTGTAGTTTTGTTTTGTTTTATTTTCAGCAGAGACAGTGGCCAAACTGGTCTTGAACTCCTGACCTCAAGTGATCTGCCCACCTCAGCCTCCCAAAGTGCTGGGATGACTGGCATGAGTCACCATGCCCAGCTAAGAATAATTTTTAAACCAACATTGGAACTTAAGACAATTTTATTTAAAATACAGCAAAATGGATATGATCGGTGAATACAGAACTTTAAAATGTCCTATGAAATACAGATTTTTATTTCAGATAAATCAATTGCCTGTCTTCCTTTTCATATATTTAGTTAAGCTTTTGAAAACTTCAGTTTTTCATATTATTTATGTCTATGTTTGTAATGAAATTTGTTTATCAGAGAAATTACTGCTTATGAATCAATGGTTTTGTCTATTTATGTCTTTCAATCAGCTATAGAATAACATTTTAAGTGTATAAAATACAAATTTTCTATCCTAGAAATAAATGTACAATACTTTAATTGCTTTCTAAACTCTTTAATATTTTTCTAATCCTGTTAGGCTTTTAGTAATGTTTTTAATTCCCTACTTTTCAAAGGATTTTTTGTGAGACACTTTTCTATTTTCTTTAGAGTGGATTTAAAACAGTTCAGAATATAGCAATCATTGCTGCATTGCATGTACATCACCTCCTCACAACACCATACATAATGTATAAGAATCAATCATGATTTATATCTGATTGCTGGCTCAATGTCACGTTATAAAAAAGAATTCCTTTGTGTGTATTCTAATATTCTTCTATGTTCTCTTGAGAAAATTAGTAGCTTTTGCAGTTTTTTATCCTCAATCAGTTTTACTTGGAGTTCTTCAGAAATGAAAGAGATTGAGGGTCATATACAGAAACATATTCAACCTCAAACATATTAAAATGTATTCAATATTCAACCTAACTAGAGTCTGTTAGACTATTCTGTTCTTAACTCAAGAAAAAAAAAGTTAGACTTAACTAGGCAAGATTAATTTACTAGAGGCCCCATGTTTAATTTTAAGACATGGAATTATGTTTTAATATGTAATATTAATTACTAAAGGCTTACTATATAAATTAATTTATTAACATAATACCTAAATTTTCTAATGTTAAAAAAACTCAGAAGATTAATATATACAAGGAATGCCACACACTGACCATCTCCAGAACATAATCTGCCACTTTCATTCACAGCATCCCTCAGAACCAACACTGTGTACTGCCCTCACAAGTTTCCCCAAGGAGTCACATTGGGCAAGTTATGCTGCAATAAGAAGCAACCCTCAAAATCTCAGCAGTTTGAAACCACAGAGTTTTATATCTGCCTCATGCTATGTGTCCATCATAGACCTCTGCTCCTCACAGCCTCTCAGGGATCCAACTTGCTTGTGTTTAAACAATCACTGAAGAAGTGGGGAGAAAGCTTAATTAATCAAGCAGTAAAATTCTTCCTAAAAGTCATAAACATCACTTGTTCTCACACTTCATTGGCCAAAGCAAGCCACATGGCATCACCCAAGTTCCTGTGGGCAGGGAAGTACAATTCCTCCGTGAACTGGGGATAACCAGATATATTTGGTGGCGGCTCCCACTCACCTTGTGATAAAGGAAAGAAGTAAGAAAGCAGAAGTTTTAAAAATTGGCCCGGAAAATACCCAAACTCTTTTCAATGACATTCATCCTATTTTTTTATAACGCATACCAGGAAGAAGAGGATGAATGGAGTAAAAGTTACCATTTCCCTCATAGTACATTCTACCTGTAAATGCAGGGTTTAAATCATCTTTTCATCCTCTTTTGTTTCCATGATAAAGCTAAATGTGAACTTGGCTGGATTGAGACCTTCCCAGCAAAATTAGGAATAGGTTAGTGCAAACTTGAGGCTATTAGATTAAAATGGATAGTTCCTAATGTTTATTTACAGTCTACCCCAGATGCTATTCATAGTGGCTTATGTGGATCATCACATATAATCTTCATAGCAACTTATATGAAGTAGGTAGATACCATCACCATCCTCATGTTACAAGTAAAGAAGGTCAAGAAGAACACAGAACTCATTAGTGAAAGAGGGTAGATTCCATTTCAGGCATGGACTCCACACCCCATACTCTCAATCAACACACAACAGTGAGTAGCACTGATAAAATATTTTGTTATATAATGCCATTTGAGCTTGTGTATTTATATAAATGCCAGTGAACAATTGTAATTCTGAGAAAGAGGTTCCAAAACAGCATTCCAGCACATTCCTCCATTTTGAAAAAAAAACACTGGTTTTCACTTCATTAGATTTCATACATTAAAGGGAAAATATGTAAAGAGTGTTTTGGAGCTATTTTATAAACTTTACGTGACTCTAAACTAATTAGAGAACTTAAAATTTTACTAAAAATGAGTAAGACTGAAAATTTATGAAGAGCATACTGGGATCATGATAATATTCACAGATGCCACATTTATAACTCTGGAATGGCATCCATGGAGACCACATAAATGTCACCCCCTGAAGTTGTGCAATGCACAATGTGTGTGACCATATGCTGAGGCCCTAATGTTTTTATGGGATATCTGCCATCACTTGTATTTCTATTCTGATGCTGTGTCTTAATATGCAGTCTTATTTTGATTTTTGTTTCCCAAATAGCTTCAAAATTTTAATACCTTAAGTTATTCTCCAAATTGGAAGTAGAGAATGTTGTCATACTGATATGATAAGCATTATAAAAACCAGTCTTAAATGAGCACATCTCAGGTTGTCATTTCATTTGCTTAAAGAGTCAGTGTCTGGGTTTACATATGTAAATTATATTAACTGAACTGGAGAGCTGCAAAAACAGTTGAATTTAAGGAACTATATTTACTCAAGCATACAATAACAGCTAATCAATTCAATTATTTTAAAACTTCTTAGAAATATGTCACATTACAGACATTATATGTACTGGTATCTATGGGAGGAAATCATAATTATTTTCAGGCATGCAAGAAAGAAACACTACTTCAGTTCATCAACTTCAACAGCTTCCCATTCCAATCTCAGGAAAACTGCTCGAGTATTCCTCTCCTTCCACAGGACCCCATTACAGGCCCCACGGGATCTCTCCACTATTGCTATTGTGTCTTAATTTTGTTTTAATCATATTTTCAATCCTCCAACCCTCTCCAATGTCAGCAAAGTGCTGTTGATCTTGAGAAGTCCTTTGTTGTAAATCCCACTAGCCACTTTCTGCAGAGACGCTCCCCTTTTGAAGACTTGCCCCAGTGGTCTTTGTGTTGGCTGCTTCACTGAACGAATAAAGCAGCATGCCTTAGGTAAAAATTTTTTGCAGTGCCTTTTCAAACAGTATTTGTACACTTCAGTAGTCATCACAGAGTCTGTGCTGACCTAAAAGATTTGCAGTTTTATAAAAGCTGTGGCAGATGCTAAGAATATTCATCAACCCTTTTCTTCTTTTGAAACAGGCCCAAAAATGAATGACTTGTGGGCAAATATTGATTTTGTTTCCCAAAGATCAACTATTAAGCATGAAAGAACACCTAAACACAAAATCGAAGGGTTTACCTTGTCAAACTAGGACAGAACGTAGACCACCACACTTACCTACCTGAGGACACAAGGGCCAGGGAACAAATCAGAAATGTAATGTCTGTGGCACTTCCTATGAGTCTTCTCTGGCAACCAAAGCCATATAAACGAAGCAACATAAGGCTGTGCTTCTCTAACTTAAACTTTAATGTGAGTACGAATTACCAGGGATCTTATTAAAATACAGATTCTGATTCACTGGGTCTGGGATAGAGTCTGGTATTCTGCATTTCTGACTAGCCTCCAGGTGATACTGATTCTGCTCATGTAGAGACCTCGCTTTGAGTAGCAAGTATTTAGGCCACTTACTAGCAGGAACTAAGCACAATCTCCTACAACCACAAATGTCTGAGCTCTTTCCAACAAGAAAGACAAGAGCAAATGCTGATGCCACATCTGCACTGCCTCAGAAAATAAAGAAGGGATGAGGAGCCCCCCAGTGGCACTCTGTGCCCATAAAAAGATCACATCAACATGAGAAGAATTGAGCGAGGCAATGGGGTTGGTGCAAGGAGTTCAGCAATCCATCTGCTGTGCGCTGGGGGCACTTGGTTTGGTTTCCACATTACCAGCCTCAGTGAGGTGGAACAGAGGATTACAAAGGGATAATCTAAATGGCAATTGCAAGTGCATTGTTGTGGTCACCAGCACCTTTTCCATCAGTATTTTCCATTTCTCCAAAGCCATATGGAGCAGTTAATCTATGTGGGTGATTTCTTAAGAGAAAATGAACAACACATGGTCCTGAGTGGCAACTGTAGTGAAAGTTAAAAATGATATTTTCTTTTATCCCAAAGACTCCATAATGTTCACAGATCTTACTATTACCACAACAATAAATGACAAAAGGGATTTAGTTCAGTTAGAAAGCATCCTGCTATTGGCCATGTGGAGAAACTTAAAATAAAACACACTGTCTTCTAGCCTTCAGCAGCTTCTAGCCTTGAGCATTGAGATAAAAGTCCAATATGAAGTTTCCTAATGATTTGAAGAGCTGGCTGTTTTAACAGAGATCATGGGAAAAAGAGTTAGAAAAGAGAGATTTCAAATCCAAAACTAAAAAAAAAAAAAAAAATGGTAGATTTACGCTTCAATAGATCTGTTCCTTTAGCATATGCTCCATTGATCTTTCTGAAATTCTTCCAGGTGAGTTACCTGCTCTGTCCAAAAGGAATCACCATCAAAAAAACAAGAAGTCTTTTTAAACTAACAATCCCCTTTAGCTGAGGCAGAGACTTTGGCAAAATTTACAAAGAAACATTTTTCACTGACTTGCCAAAGATATATATCAAGAGCATAAGTAAAAATGGAAAAGAAATTAGACACAATTGTTTAAAAGCCAAATATGATAGCACCAGATCAACAGTGGTAGAGATTTGATTTGGAGCTTGATTAGAAGGAGACCAGCCAAACAGAATCTGGCCTGATTTAGAATATTACATCCAAAGCAGGGACAATCTAATTGGTGGGCTGAGTAGGTAGCCACCTACATGAAATAAAAGAGTTATAGGGAATCTTCCTCTATCCCAGTCCAAAAGCATCTTTTGCCTAAAATTTCAAATTAGACACCCTATTCCTATTAATATATCCATGGGAGAAGTAATACAATAAATTCTCTTAAATCCTTAATATATTTCATTGGTTTGTTATTAGAGCCTCTTTGCATTATCTAGCCATAGATACATTTTTAATAGGTTTTTGGGGGAACAAGTGGTGTTTAGTTACATAAATAAGTTCTTTAGTGGAGACTTCCAAGATTTTGATGCACCCATCACCCCAGCAGTGTACACTGTACCCAATGTGTAGTCTTTTATCCCTCGCTACCCCCCACCCATTCCCCCAACTCCCCAAAGTCCGATGTATCATTCTTATGCCTTTGAGTCCTAATAGCTTAGCTCCCACATAGGAGTGAGAACATGCAATGTCTTATTTTTCATTCCTGAATTACTTCATTTAGAATAATAGTCTCCAATTCCCTCCAGGTTGTTGTGAATATCATTGTTTCATTCCACTTTATGTCTGAGTAGTATTCCATGGTATTATGTATCACATTTTCTTTATCCACTCATTGATTGATGAGCATTTGGGCTTGTTCCATATTTCTGCAATTGCAAATTGTGCTGCTATAAACATGCGTGTGCAAGTATCTTTTCTCTATAATGACTTCTTTTCCTTTGGGTAGATACCTAGCAGTGGGATTTGCTAGATCAACAGTAGGTCTACTTTTAGTTCTTTAGGAACTGCCACACTGTTTTTCATAGTGGTTGTATTAGTTTACATTCCCACCAACATTGTAATATTGTTTCCTTTTCACTGCATCCTCATCAACATCCATTAATTTTTATTATGACTATTCTTGCAGGAGTGAGGTGGTATCACATTGTAGTTTTGATTTGCATTTATCTTCTAGAATCTTTATGGTTTCAGGTCTTAGATTTAAGCCCCTGATCCATCTTGAGTTGATTTTTGTATAAGTTGAGAGATGAGCATCCAGTTTCATTCTTCCACATGTGGCTTGCCAATTATTCCAGCACCATTTGTTGAATAGGAAGGGTGTCCTTTCCTTGCTTTATGTTTTTGTTTGCTTTGTTGAAGATCAGTTGGCTATATATAGTTGGCTTTATTTCTGGATTCTCTATTCTGTTCCATTGGTCCGTGTGCCTATTTTTCTGCCAGTACCATGCTGTTTTGGTGACTATGGCCTTATAGTATAGTTTGAACTCAGGTAGTGTGATGCCCCCAGATTGGTTCTTTTTGCTAAGTCTTGCTTTGGCTATGCAAGCTCTTTTTTGGTTCCATATGAATTTTAGAATTTTTTTTCTAGTTCTATGAAGAATGAGAGTGGTATTTTGATGGGAATTGCATTGAATTTGTAGATTGCTTTAGGCAGTATGGTCATTTCCACAAGCTACTCCTGCTTGCTTTTGGTGTCCATTTGCATGGAATATCTTTTTCCATCTCTTTACTGTAAGTTTATATGAGTCCTTATTTGTTAGGTGAATCTCTTGAAGACAGCAGAAACTTGGTTGGTGAATTCTTATCCATTTTGTCATTCTGTATCTTTTAAGTGGAGCATTTAGGCCATTTATATTCAATGTTAATATTGAGATATGAGGTACTATTCTATTCATCAGGCAATTTGTTGTCTGAATACCTTGGTTTTTTTTTTTCATTGTGTTACTGTTATATAGGCCCTGTGAGATTTATGCCTTAAGAAGGTTCTATTTTGTTGTATTTGGAGGATTTGTTTCCAGATTTAGAGCTCCTTTTAGCAGTTCTTGTAGTGCTGGCTTCATAGTGGTGAATTCTCTCAGCATTTGTTTGTCTGGTAAAGATTATATCTTTCTTTCGTTTATGACGCTTAGTTTCACTGGATACAAAATTCTTGGCTGAAATTGTTTTGTTTAAGGAGGTCTGAAATAGGACCCAAATCCTTTCTAGCTTGTAGGATTTTTGCTGAGAAATCTGCTCTTAATCTGATAGGTTTTCCTTTAAAGGTTACCTGATGCTTTTACCTCACAGCTCTTAAGATTCTTTTCTTTGTTTTTACTTTAGATAACCTATGACTTTAGATTTCTCTTCTTCCTCAGGAACACCAATTATTCTTAGGTTTGCATGTTTAACATAGTCCCAAACTTCTTGAAGTCTTTGTTCATTTTTTTAATTCTTTTTTTCTTTGTCATTCATGGATTGGGTTAATTCAAAAGCTTTGTCTTCAAGCTCTGAGGTTCTTTCTTCTGCTTGTTCAGTTCTATTGCTGAGACTTTCTAGTGCACTTTGCATTTCTCTAAGTGTGTCCTTTATTTCTGGAAGTTGTGATTTTTTTTTTATTTATGCTATCTTTTCACTGAAGAATTTTCATTCCTATCCTGTATCATGTTTTTCATTTCTTTAAGTTGGACTTTACCTTTCTCTGGTGCCTCCTTGATTAGCTTAATAATCAACCTAAATTCTTTTTCTGGCAATTTGGAGATTTTATCTTGGTGTGGACCAATTGCTGGTTAGCTGGCATGATCTTTTCAGGGTGTTAAAGAACCTTGTTTTGTCATGTTACCAGGATTGTTTTTCTAGTTTCTTCTCATTTGGGTAGACTATGTCAGAGGGAAGATCTGAGGCTCAAGGGCTACTGTTCAGATTCTTTTATCCCATGAGGTGCTCCCTTGATGTGGTGTTCTCCCCCTTCCCCTAGGAATGAGGCTTCCTAAGAACCAAACTGCAGTGATTATTTTCACTCTTCTGGGTCTAGCCATCCAGTGGAGCTACCAGGCTCCAGGCTGAGAAGTTTCTGCAAAGAGTCCTGAGATGTGATCCATCTTCACATCTCGTAGCCATGGATATCAGCACATGCTCTGGTGGAGGTAGCAGGGGAGTGAAGTGGACTCTGTGAGGGTTCTTGGTTGTGTTTTTGTTTATGCACTGGTTTTGTGTCAGTTGGCCTCCAGCCAGGAAGTGGTGCTTTCAAGAGCACATCAGCTGTGGTACTATAGGTAGGACAGAAACTTGCCCTAGGGAAACCTGATTAAGTATTCAGGTTTCTCAGGCAGTGGGTAGTGTCATGCAGCTCCCAAGAGACCTTTTTCTTTGGCTACCAGGGCAAGTAGAGAAAGACTACCAGGTGGGGGCAGGCATGGGTGTGTCTGAGCTCAGCTTCTCCTTGGGCAGGGTTTGCTGTGGCTGCTGTGGAGGATGAAGGTGTGGTTCCCGTTCCAATGGAGTTATATTCCCAGGGGGGTTATGGCTGCCTCTGCTGAGTCATGCAGGTTGCCAGGGAAGTTGGGGAAAGCCAGCAGTCACAGGTCTCACCCAGCTCCCATACATACTGCAGTTCTAAAGCCAGGGCTCACTCCCACCATTCCCCGCCACAACACCACTGAATCTATTTCCATGTGCCTGGTGGCCAGGGCTGAGAAATTGCCTCAGACCACGAGCCTCTCCACTAAGAAAGCAAGCTGACACACAGGTTTTCAGCATCTCAAGGAGCCCACAGTGGTGATCCAGTTCCCTCAAAGCATCTGTAGATTCTCTCGGCTTTCCTAATGTGTTCCTGCAGTAGTTCTTGGAGCAAAAGTTAATGATGTGAGTTTCCACATGCTGCTCTGTCCACCTGAGTGGGAGCTGCAAGCTAGTCCAACCGCCTATCCACCATCGTAATCCTTACTCTAATAAATATTTTTTTTATGAAAAGAGTAAGGGGAGGAGCAAAAGAAGTGTCCAGAGTCAATGCAGGGCTGATTAGCAAGCCATCTGGGGGTGATTATAAGAGTACTCAGGTATCTGGTTCTTGAATACAGAATCAGACCTTTACCAAAGGCAATATTCTTTAAATTTTTGCCTACAATGTCAATCACAGCAATCACAGAACGTGAGCAACAGGCCACAGCTTGTGCCCCACACCTCAAGCTAAATCTTGTGGAACACATATAGTGGCTCTTTTACA
This sequence comes from Rhinopithecus bieti, assembly GCF_001698545.2. Taxonomy (NCBI): domain Eukaryota; kingdom Metazoa; phylum Chordata; class Mammalia; order Primates; family Cercopithecidae; genus Rhinopithecus; species Rhinopithecus bieti. The sequence continues at coordinate 1,699,167 of NW_016807882.1, forward strand.
TTAGAAATACAATAACTGAGATTAATTGTTTAACAAAATTTGAGTAAAACAGCCTTACTGGATTTTGTCCACTGTAGTTTAGGTATTCCAAATAGACAGGAAATAAAGCTCTTCATAACCTGGATTATTTATATTCACTTAGGAGACATGTTTTCTTCCTCTGGCAGGATAACATTTCTGGTAGTAAACAGCTGCTTCCATCTTCACATAACAAATGGCTTTGACTCACCCCTGTTCAAGTGATCTAGTCAAACTCTGTCAGGAGTAACTTGAGGCAGAAAAGTACACATGTTGCTTTTTATAGAAATGGATATTAAAAGTGTAAGGGAATGGGTGCCACAAGGTAATGCTGTCACACCAAAAAGACTTTGAACAGATGCCAGAGACAAATTCTCCTGGTCCTCTGCATCTCCTTTTTCTACTTAACTACATTGTTCCCCCCTCAGGTGTCCCTGAGGCGACTCTGAACATCCTGATAATGATTTTCAAACCTAATACATTTCTACAATTATGGAATAAATGCCTCTGTGAAACAGAGAGATGGGCTTAAAAGAAAAGATGAAATTTGCATGTTTCTTTGCAACTAGGGTTTTCTTTTTTTATTTCCTTTTGGAGCTCCAACTTTGTCTTTAATCATCAAAAGTTGCCCCTTGACAAAAGGATGGTATAGGAAAAAGCAGTGATGTTTTGTGGGTTTTAGCTGATCACCACTGACAAAGACCCTCTTCATGACCAAACTTTAGTCAGGCTTCTCTGAGCCCACTTCTCAACTAGGCCTCAACTTTGGCCTGTAACAACTGCAACTTTCAGCACAATTTGTCCACCCACCACCCCCCACTCAACACACACACACATACACACTAAGAGGCCTGAACAAACACTAGCACAATTTCTATCAACTCAAGGCCATTTCCCTAGTATAACAATCCTAGCCCCCTTAAAATGCCTTCCTGAGATAGTTCAACGCTGCCAAAAGGCCATTTCCCTAGGATGGCAATCCCAGCCCCGCCTTAAAATGCCTTCCTAAGACAGTTCAATGCTGCCAAAAGAATTTACTGTTTGTTCAGGCCAAAACCTGACTACAGGCCCTGAGTCCCTTTCCTGACAGCAAGTACTTTAGAAAACTTACTATTGTACATTCTTTCTCTCTTCTTTTAAGATCTATCTTCTACAACCCAGGATGGTCTTTCTCAACAACCTAGAAGCCATCCCTTTGTAATGTAATGATCAAGAAAAATAGGGTCCATGCCTCCCTGTCTCTATGGGAAGATAGGAGTTTAACTTTCTTTTCTTTGATTTTACTTTCTTTTTTATTTCATCTCTTTTTTTATAGCTCTTAATTTTTTTATTATACTTTAAATTCTAGGATACATATGCAGAGCGTATAGGCTATTACATAGGTATACATGTGCCACAGTGGTTTGCAGCACCCATCAACCCGTCACCTACATTAGGTATTTCTCCTAATGCTATCCCTCCCCTTGCCTTCCACCCCCCAACAGGCCCCAGTGTGTAATGTTCCCCTCCCTGTGTCCACGTGTTCTCATTGTTCATCTCCCACTTGTGAGTAAGAACATGCAGTGTTTGGTCTCCTGTTCTTGTGTTAGTTTCCTGAGAATGAAGGTTTCCAGCTTCATCCATGTCCCTGCAAAGGATGTGAACTCATTCTTTTTTATGGCTGCATAGTATTCCATGGTGTGTATGTGCCCCATTTTCTTTATCCAGTCTATCACTGATGAGCATTTGGGTTGGTTCCAAGTCTTTGCTATTATGAATAGTGCTGCAATAAACATATGTGTGCATGTGTTTTATAGTATAATGTTTTATAATCCTTTGGGTATATACCCAGTAATGGGATTGCTGGGTCAAATACTATTTCTAGTTCCAGATCCTTGAGGAATCACTGTCTTCCACAATGGTTGAACTAATTTACACTCCCACCAACACTGTAAAACTGTTTCTATTTCTCCACATCATCTCCAGCATCTGTTATTTCCTGACTTTTTAATGATTGCCATTCTAACTGGTGTGACATGATTTTCATTTCTCTAATGACCAGTGATGATGAGCTTTGTTTCATGTTTCTTGGCCTCATAAATGTCTTTTTTTGAAAAGTGTCTGTTCATATCCTTCGCTCNTGTGCCACAGTGGTTTGCAGCACCCATCAACCCGTCACCTACATTAGGTATTTCTCCTAATGCTATCCCTCCCCTTGCCTTCCACCCCCCAACAGGCCCCAGTGTGTAATGTTCCCCTCCCTGTGTCCACGTGTTCTCATTGTTCATCTCCCACTTGTGAGTAAGAACATGCAGTGTTTGGTCTCCTGTTCTTGTGTTAGTTTCCTGAGAATGAAGGTTTCCAGCTTCATCCATGTCCCTGCAAAGGATGTGAACTCATTCTTTTTTATGGCTGCATAGTATTCCATGGTGTGTATGTGCCCCATTTTCTTTATCCAGTCTATCACTGATGAGCATTTGGGTTGGTTCCAAGTCTTTGCTATTATGAATAGTGCTGCAATAAACATATGTGTGCATGTGTTTTATAGTATAATGTTTTATAATCCTTTGGGTATATACCCAGTAATGGGATTGCTGGGTCAAATACTATTTCTAGTTCCAGATCCTTGAGGAATCACTGTCTTCCACAATGGTTGAACTAATTTACACTCCCACCAACACTGTAAAACTGTTTCTATTTCTCCACATCATCTCCAGCATCTGTTATTTCCTGACTTTTAATGATTGCCATTCTAACTGGTGTGACATGATTTTCATTTCTCTAATGACCAGTGATGATGAGCTTTGTTTCATGTTTCTTGGCCTCATAAATGTCTTTTTTTGAAAAGTGTCTGTTCATATCCTTCGCTCACTTTTTGATGAAATTGCTCTATTCTTGTAAATGTGTTTAAGTTCCTTGTGGATTCTGGATAGTAGCCCTTTGTCAGATGGATAGATTGCAAAAGTTTTCTCCCATTCTGCAGGTTGCTTGTTTACTCTGATGATAGTTTGCTTTGCTGTACAGAAGCTCTTTAGTTTAATTAGATCCCATTTGTCAATTTTGGCTTTTGTTGCCATTGCGTTTGGTGTTTTAGTCATGAAGTCTTTGCCCTTGCCTATGACCTGAATACTATTACCTAGGTTTTCTTCTGGGGCTTTTATGGTTTTAGGTCTTACATTTAAGTCTTTAACCCATCTTGAATTAATTTTTGTATAAGGTGTAAGGAAGTGGCCCAGTTTCAGTTTTCTGCATATGGCTAGCCAGTTTTCCCAACACCATTTATTAAATAGGGAATCCTTTCCCCATTGCTTGTTTTTGTCAGATTTGTCAAAGATTAGATGGTTGTAGATGTATGGCATTGTTTCTGAGGCCTGTGTTCTGATCCATTGGGCTATAAATCTGTTTTGATAGCAGTAGCATGCTGTTTTGATTACTGTAGCCTTGTAGTTTGAAGTTAGGTAACATGATGCCTCCAGTTTTGTTCTTTTTGCTTAGGATTGTCTTGGCTATGCGGGCTCTTTTTGGGTTCCATGTGAAATTTAAACTTGTTTTTTCTAATTCTGTGAAGAAAGTTAATGGTAGTTTGATGGGGATAGCATTGAATCTATAAATTACTTTGGCCAGTATGGCCATTTTCATGATACTGATTCTTCCTATCCATGAGCATGGAATGTTCTTCCATTTGTTTGTGTCCTCTTTTATTTCCTTGAGCAGTGGTTTGTAGTTCTCCTTGAAGAGGTCCTTCACATCCCTTGTAAGCTGGATTCCTAGGTATTTTATTCTCTTTGAAGCAATTGTGAATGGGAGTTCACTCATGATTTGGCTCTCTGTTTGTTTATTATTGGTGTATAGAAATGCTTGTGATTTTTGCACACTGATTTTGTATCCTGAGACTTTGTTGAAGTTGCTTATCAGCTTAAGGAGATTTTGGGCTGAGAA
>NW_016807882.1:1705221-1730685 GCF_001698545.2 Rhinopithecus bieti
TGTGTCTTTTAATTGGAGCATTTAGCCCATTTATATTTAAGTTTAATATTGTTATGTGTGAATTTGATCCTGTCATTATGATGCTAGCTGGTTATTTTGCCCATTAGTTGATGTAGTTTCTTTATAGTGTTGATGGTCTTTACATTTTGGTATGTAATGCAGTGGCTGGTACTAGTTTTTCTTCTCCATATTTAGTGCTTCCTTCAGGAGCCCTTGTAAGGAAGGCCTGGTGGTGACAAAATCCCCGGCATTATTGTCTGTAAAGGATTTTATTTCTTCTTCACTTATGAAGCTTTGTTTGGCTGGATATAAAATTCTGGGTTGAAATTATTTTCTTTAAGAATGTTGAATATTGGCCTCTACTCTATTCTGGCTTGTAGGGTGTCTGCCGAGAGATCCACTGTTAGTCTCATGGGCTTCCCTTTTTGGGTAACCTGACCTTTCTTCTGGCTGCCCTTTACATTTTTTCCTTCCCTTCAACTTTGGTGAATCTGACAACTATGGGTCTTGGGGTTGCTCTTCTCAAGGAATATCTTTGTGGTGTTCTCTGTATTTCCTGAATTTGAATATTGGCCTGCCTTGCTAGGTTGGGGAAGTTCTCCTGAATAATATCCTGAAGTGTGTTTTCTAACTTGGTTCCTTTCTCCCCGTCACTTTCACATACACCAATCAAACATAGGTTTGGTCTTTTCACATAGTCCCATATTTCTTGGATGCTTTGTTCATTCCTTTTCATTTTTTTTTTTCTCTAATCTTGTCTTCACACTTTATTTCATTAAGTTGATCTTCAATCTCTGATATCCTTTCTTCCACTTGATTGATTTGGCTCTTGATACTTGTGTGTGTTTCATGAAGTTCTTATACTGTGTTTTCAGCTCCTCAGGTCATTTATGTTCATCTCTAAACTGGTTATTCTAGTTAGCAGTTCCTGTAACCTTTTATCAATGTGCTTAGCTTCTTTGCATTGCATTAAAACATGCTCCTTTAGCTCAGAGGAGTTTGTTTTTACCCATCTTCTGAAGCCTACTTCTGTCAATTCATCAAACTCCTTCTCCATCCAGTTTTGTTCCCTTGCTGGCGAGGAGATGTGATCCTTTGGAGGAGCACAGGCATTCTGGCAACCAGTATTTTCTAGGGTATTGCTTGATTCAGGAGAATATTCTCCATGTTTTTCCATGTTTGAAGTAAAACATTCACTCAAGCAGCCAATGGATCTGTTTCTGACCACAGTGCCATCTTTGGAATACAAACCTTGCAGAGTTTGCCTCAGACTGACCTTTGCCTCCATGCTACTCTTGATCTTGCTTCATACTGATATGTTCTTCCAGAAAAAGCAAAGGCATGAGGGCTAAACAATCCAGGAGATATTAAATGAGAACATTTTTTAAATTCTATTCTTCTTTAGGTAACTAACTGCAGTCTCTCTAAGGCTGCAGAATCATTCACTCATATATTAACATCACATGCATATATATCACTTTGAACTTTTCTAGTCATATCTAGGGAATAAAAGATTAAGCAAGACAAAGCCTACAACTTCATGGAACTTACACTGTAGAGGAGATAGACAACAAAGAAACCAAAATTTTCTGTGTACCTGTCGTGCAGTCTTGTGTAGTCATAAGTATTGTGGAAAAATAAGCCTGGGTAAAGGGATCGAGATGAAGGGACTGTGCACACCCACAGTAGGTTCATCTGAGAAGGTAATCTAGAATAAAGACCTATATGAGTCAGAGAAGCAGTCCTTATAGAGGAAATAACATGTCCAAATATCCTGATGGAAATGGAAATGTAGTATTTTTGAGAAACATGAAGAGCCAGAATGGTAGAGCCTAAAGCGAAAGTAGTAGGAAATGAAATCGCATGAACAGAAAGAGGTCAGATCTAACGGATCCTGAAAAGCCATAGTAAGAAGCTGTGTTTTTGTTCTGAGTGAGCTGCTGCAGGATTTTGAATAGAAAACTGACTTATATAATCTGGTTTACATTTTACTCAGCTAACTCTGTAACTCTCAACTTGGAGTAAAAGTCTTGCGGGTACCATCAGAAGCAGAGAAACCAGTCTGGAATCTAAATGGGGTCTTTTACTAGGAAAGGAATGGTGAAAATGGTGAAACTGATCAAATTCTGAATACATTTTGATGTTGAAGTGAAGATTTTCTAATACATTAAATGGAAGGTTTGCAGGATAGAGAGGCATCAAGGATTAACACTTGGTTTTTTTACCCGTATCACTTGGCAAATGGTGGTGCCTTTCTCTAAAATGGAAGGAAGAAATGGTTAGGAAAAGGGAATCCAGAGCTCTAAACCGAACGTGTTAAATTTGAACGTCCTCTTTAGACACCAAGTGGAGATGTTGAGTAGGGAGTCTGACATAAAAGTCTGGAGTCCAGATTAAAAGAAATGGTGGAAGTTATAAATTTCAGAACCATCAAAAAATAGATGATATTTAAAGCTATGGTACTGAATAAACTTCCCTAGGAAGAAAGCATAGAAAAAGAAGAGAAAGCACTCCAAAATCTTTAGGTCAGGGAGAAGAGGAGCCAGCAAAGAAGAATGGAAAAGTACAATCGCTGTAGAAATAAAACAAGGGGCCAATAGAATTACCCAAGCCAGTAAAAGAATATGCTTCCAGAGGGTGGAATTGGACAACAGGGTTCAGCGCTACTGACATGTCAAGGAAGATTAAGACTGAGAAATGTCCACAAGATTTGGCAAGAGGAGAATCATTGGTAACTTTGATAAGAAGGATTCCAGTAGTGTGTTAAGGATGAAAGCCTTAGTGGAATAGGCCAATGAATGAATAGTAAAACATTCTTTCAAAGAAATCCTACCTGAAAGGGGATGTGACATCTGGTCTGCAGTAAAGGATTTTGTCAAGGAAAATTTTAGAATGTCTTTGGATGTTGGTAGAAATGATTGTATAGGGAAGGAGAAAATAATGTCAGAGAAAGAGAACATAATTGCAGGAGCAAAGTCATTGAGCAGGCAAGAAGGATGGGATCCAGCATATAAATGTGGAGTTGGGCTTCAAAAGAAACAGGATTTTTCATGCATTATAACAAAAGAAAAGGCCAATTGTATGGATACAGGCACAGGTGGACTCATACTGTAGTGGTAAGAAATGGAAGAAATTACCTTGTGTTTGTCTTTATTCTCTCAGTGAAATGAGACAAGACCATCAACTAAATGTGAAGGGAAAGGGTGTCAGATGCTGGAGGAGCAAGAGAAGGTGTGAAGCAGTGTCCCAGAGGGTGCTGGACTGAGCTGACCAGGGAACACTAACAGCTGTCCAGGCAGGGCAAACTGCCCACTTGAGATTTATGGTCAGAAGCTAGATGATCCTCTGACTTTCATTGTTTCAGCAATGTTAATGGATGGGAAATTTGGATATAATCTTTATATTCTAAGAAGATTTTTTAAGTATATTTTAAACTGGGGGGGATAAAAGTAGAATAGAAACCATGTTATAATAGGCAACTATGCATAAATGGAAGGATGCTTAAAACCACACTTTCTAACCTAACTTTAAAATAATAATGATCTTTATTCTCATTTCCCTCTATACACAACTTTGCTCCATATAAGACTAGAGGGTCATTTTCTTTGATTTAAAGAGTACTGTATCATCAAGGGATATACTTCTAATCTCTGCCACTAGAAAACTGTAAGATCCTAAGCAATTATTTAATACCCCTGCAGCAGAGATAGTAGGTTAACACCTCTATGTCTTGTTTGCCTTTCTCTTAGAAAAAACTCTCAAATCCTTAGCTGAGCAGATGGCTCCAAGAATCAAGACTACATTTCCCAACTTCTTTTGCAGCTAAGTGCATCCATGGAACTAAATTTGGACCAATGAGACATAGAGAAAAGTGGTATGACACAGCTTCTAGAAAACTTCCTTTAAGAACGTGACATGTTCTCCTTATCTTCCTTTTAATCTCTTCCTCCACAGTATGGCTAGAGTTCTAGTCATCATCCTGGACCATCCTAAAAATTGTAAAGCAGTTAGCTAGAGGAGTATGAGTCACTAACTGTTTTCTAGAAGCGACATCAACCCTGGAATACAAACCTTCAGCCTTCAACAATGTGATAGAGAGTGCTATCTCTATCAAGCCAACTGAACTGAATCATGATTGATATGCTTAGTCTCAAGTCTTAGTTTCCTCTTCCTTAAACTAAAGCTATCGTCAAGTTTTCTGTGTGAATGTAAAATTCTCATTTACAATGCCATTTCTGTTTCAGAGATCAAAGTGGAATCTACAGTAGCTAGCATCCAAAATTTCTGGCTTCAATCCTATCTTTAATGCCCTCCTGAAATCTACTTAGTGTTGCCAAGGAAGGTGATACCCAGAATTTTAAGTCCTCTCTTCATGTGTATATTTCCACAGAGTTAATGATCATAATGTTTGATCTCTGAGGTTCAGCAACACAGTTCTGACTCCAGACTTGGTTTGACATTTGGTGCAAAGAGGCATTGTGGGGTATTTTCTATGAGCTACTGGAACACCCTCTGCCCAACAGTTTCACTAGTTTTGACTCATGTATTGTCCTATGTGGAAAACAAAAATTGAAAATAATACCTCTTGTGAAAATTTGCTACCAAAATCATCCTTTCTTTTGCCGTTCTGAATAAAATGATCAGTATCTGCTCATAAAGTTTATTAACTAAGGAAGGATGCCTTTATTTTTAGTTCTAAAATGCTAACACAAAAAGTACAAAAGGAAACGTGCCAGATGAAAACAATTATTCAAAACAAGTTGACAAAAGCTATGATCTTTAGGAAATAAAATATTGAACTTACATGATATTGATAATTTTAAGTAACTGTGTAAAAATATTTTCCACATTGCATTATTATTAAACTGGACTAGAACCCTTTCCCTATCGTTTATTAAAAGTCTCCCTGGATTTTCAAGCAATTTAGAGAAATGTAACTTGCAAGAGAAAAAACGTATAAAACATAGTATTTTAATAAAATTTCTCTTTTTGCACACTACACAAATAATATTGAGCCAACAGAAACTTTCGTAAAAGCCAGCATGGAGGTCTGTCTCTGTATTTTTTTTTTTTTAATCTCTCTCTGGATTTAATGCCCTCATGAAGCTTGAATGGAATATATGCATGTCACAGCATAGCAGAGGGATAATATATTTTCCCCAGCTTCACTGAGCATGAGTTGTGTATCTTGCCATCTTGAAAGTCCACAGTGCAGCACATTTATCCCTATTAGAAAAGCTCAGTCTAATAATATATGGATGCTGCAGCCATTTAGGACAAATATGTAAAATGATAACCTTATATGTATTCTGGAGATGGATGCATATACATTGAATCTATTAACTATGCATTGACAGATTTTTGTTAAAACTAGGTTTTCAACCTCAAAGACTAAAAGGGCAAATATATTGATTATATTTGTATATTTATGCAGCCTCAAACTTAATTTCAAGACAGAAAAAAAGAGCAGTGCCACTGTTGCCACTTTGGCCATACTTGGATTCACTTTGCCCACCCTGAGCACACAGCTATTCAGATCAGGGCGCATGTTTATAAATATTTGTGATTTATAAATTTGATTAATTTGATAATTTGTGATAAGACATTCAGCTTCTTCTCATCTCATTTTAGAAATGAAGATCACAGCAATGAAACAGTATATTTGTAAAAGTGACCAAAAAATAAGCAAATATTTATGTTTCAAATCCCAACATTTTCTAATTATATAACCTTGGGCAAATTTACTTAACCCAAGTCTCAATTTGCTCACCTATAAAACAGGGATGATAATCATACCTAACTAATAGGATTGTATGTAAAGTGTTTAGCATGTCATTGGGACTCAATAAATGTTGGCTATTTTCATCATGACTAGTCCCTCAGAACCCTTGCCAGTATACCAGTGGGGAAAAGTAAGCATAATCTATGAAAGAGAGTAGGTAGGAGAGCTATTATTAACTGTGCTCTCCAGTTACTCTTATCTGCTCCCAAGGGGTATAATGTGATACTGTCTCTAAACACACCTGAGAAAGACACAAGATCCTGAGAACAGCACAAAGGCCTGATCATCCCTGCAGAAGTCTTGTTTTAACCAGACTTAAACCATACACTCCAAAATTTAGGCCTGCATCTATATCTAATTAGTACACAGAAAAACGAACAACCTTACAACCAAAAGAATAATGGCCAGGGGTCACTTGAAGAGCACGATAGGATTAGATGTTTTTTTCCCCTCTATAACCATAGGTTATAGAATTTGCATCTTTCCCATCTCAGATTTAGCATTTCTTGGAACAAATTGTGCAAAAATATGTCAATTAGTTGATCCTCTGTGTTGATAAGGCTATAAATTCATTCCTCAAATTTTTTGGCTTTGAGAGTCCAAAGCCACAACAGTGAAAAATAATGTTTCACACTATTTTCCATAAAGTTAAGCACTCAAATACGTTGCCACTGTTAAAGTCTCATATTTGTAATATACCTGTTTCTCTAACACAGCACAGTCATTAATATACTATATTATGTTAGGAAGTCGTAATTGCAGCCAAGCAGAAAATAATTACCATCTATCAGCCTTTATGTTTTACAAAAGCAAAATTATTTTTCCTTTGTTTTAGAACTTCCCCAGGACATATAATAGTTTTACAGTGGCAACACTTTCATTTCATGACCCAACTGCCAAATGTCTCTATAAAACTGTCATATATTCTTCTGAGCTCAACTCACATGCAGCTGTTTCAATTTTAAAATCTAATCAAAGAGCAAATCCTTCTCATTCCATTGTGAACAGCTGGTAATAACAACAGTGAAAAATATAGGGTCTCTTTCAAATGTGTCTGCCTGTGAAAACAAGTTGTTTCATATATCTCTCAGGTCAGACCTATAAAACAATTCCTTGAAATTAATTCATGTCAGCAAATCTGTAATGAACACTCACTCTAACGTGCATTGTTGGACAATGTGCTCTTGGAGGTACACAGCACATGCCCTCAGGCAGCTTATAGATCACTGGAAAACAAGACAAGGGGCACAAATAACTGTAACACAAAGGCAGAATAAGATAAAGGCCTGAAAGAAAGATAAACATTGTTACAAGGTTCAGAGGCAGGACAATTCAAGATCATTTAATTAAATAGATTGGCATCATTGAATGCAATGTAAGGTTGGTAGCACTTCATCCAGCAAAGGGCTGGGCATTCCTGGCAATGGACACAACTTTATCAAAGATCCCAATGCAAGAAAGCACATGATGTTTTGGGGTCAACAAGTAGTCCACTGTGCTTGAGTCAAGAAGAGCCTCATGTAATGGACTTCTGTTGTTACCGCTATCCAGGATTCATTTATTTAACTTCTAGGAACAGCCATATTTGTCTCACCATCCTTCTTCCTTCAGTGGTCCATAGGATCTGAGTGACCCTATTTTGCTCCAAAGAGAGAAATGAGATTTTCATAGTACACTTAATTGCAATGATTGATGGAGGAGTGGATAGGCAGCCTAATCTGCCCAATCAGCATTATTAGAGCCAATAGACAAGACAATTGCTCATCTTCCGCTAATGAACCAGGAAGTTTATGACTCCCCAATCTGCTGGCAATCATTTTGTAATGATAATGGGACCAACAATAAAGTAGACCAAGAGATGGCAAGAGAGAGGTCAGCTCCTTCTACTGTAACTGCAGATAGGTGTGTCTGGCATGGATGCTTCAAGGGCATTTCAAACTCAATGTGTCCCAAAGCAAACTCATTATCTCCCCACTATAATTCTCTTACCCATCCACCAAAACAAATTATTTTGTGTTCTCTACATTCATCAATGGTGTTACCATACAACCAGTTATCCAAATTAAAAAGTTGAGAGTCAGCCACAATTCCTTCTGCTCTGTAAATTCTACATTAGTCTGGATCGCCAACCCCTGAGGAGTCCATCTTAGTAATAACTTTCCATTCTCCCTCTCCATCCCTACACTCCTGCCTTCATGTCCCCCCAGAGGCCTCTGAGTCTGGAGATTAAGAATTCAATCTCTGCTGTCAGATATTCCTACTTTGGTCCTTATTAATTCCAGGATCTTTAACAAGTTCCTTAATATCTCTAACCTCAGTTTGCTTTTCTGTAAAATGGGGATAGTAATAATTTCTACCTGACAGTGTTGCAATTAGGATTATGTAAAATTATATGTAAAAAGCTTAGAAGAGCACATGACACAGAGTAAGCAACCGTAAGTACTATTATTCTTATTCTGATAATCTTCTAATTAATCTCTCTTCCTCCAAACCCTCATTATTTTTTATCCTCTAAATGATTTCCAGAGTTCTGTAAATATGTCACTTATCTGAATTTAAAATGTTGGTGGTTCTTCAAGCTACACAGACACAATACATTTGTTTCTTCAAGCTACACAGACAGAATACATTGGCAAATTTTGGAATTAATTTACTTTGTCTATCTGCCATATAGTCTACTTGAAGAGAAATGATATCAGAGTATGGCACATGTGGTTGACTAGAATAGTTTGACAGAACATTTTTTTTCAGGTTGGCGTGTGCACGCACATGAAATTGCATGGGTGTGTGTGAATTAGAGAGACTGGGTCACAATATAAAATGTCTTACTGTGGTCACGGTAAACAAATTGAAATCCATTGGCCTATGGAGTAGAGTCCAATCACCTCAGCATCTCTCTTCACCTCAGCATGCCTTTCAAGATAGTGATTCCAAGCAAAGTCTGCACAATGACTGCACTGGACCCCTTGCCATGTCTCAAAGGTACATTTCTACATCTCCTTGTTTTGTTTCATTTTGTTTACTTTTAAAATGCATTTTATTGAGAAAAAAAATTATACACAATAAAATGTACCCATTTTAAGTATACAACACGGTAAGTTTTAACAAACACAGGCAGTCACAATCCAGATATAGAATATTTCCATCACCCCAAAATGCTTACTCATGTCCATTTGCAGTCATTCACTCTCCAGCTTCTAGCCCTAGGTCACCACAGATCACCTTTCTGTTCATTGATTTTGTCCATTCTCGAATTTTATATAAATGGGAACATACAGCATGTACTCTCGTGTCTGGTGTCTTTCACTCAGCCTAATGTTTCTGAGATTCATCCATGCTGTTGGGTATAACATTAGTTTGTTTCCTTTTATTCGTGAAGAGTATTCCATTTTATGGATATACTATGATTTGTTTATCCATTTTCCTACTGAGGAACACTTGAGTTATTTGCAGTTTTTGTCTATTATGAATAAAGTTTCTAGGAAAACGTATGTACAGATATTTGTGTGGATATATTTTCATTTCTCTTGGGTAAATATCTAGGAGTGGAATGGCTTGGTCTTCAGGAAAGTATATAATTAACCCTATAAGAAACTGCCAGTCTTCCAAAATGGCTATACCATTTTATATTCCCACCAGCATTGTTCGAGGGTTCCAGTTGCTCTACTTTCTTGTCAGTCAGTACTTGATATTTAGGTCTCTTTAATTTTAGCCATTCAAGTGGGTATACAGAGGCATCTCACTATAGTTTTAACTTGAGTTTTTCTCATGTCTAATGATGTTGAGCAACTTTTCACGTATCGTTGGTCATTCTTTTATCTTGTTTCATAAAATATCCTTTCAAATAATTTGCTTATTTTTATTGGGTTGTCTTCTTATATCCTTCAAAAATGAAATATTTACATATTCCTCATGTGTTTTATGTGATTCCCTGTGTGTTTGATGACCATCCACTCTATCTCTATCTGACATATTTTTTAAAGTCTGGCTCATAGCTCTCCTCATTGGAGGCTTTTCCCCACCTCCCCAATTACTACTTTCTCTGGGCTCTCACAACGTCTGGTTTCCACATTCCTCTGTAGTGGTCCTTACCAGATTGCATCATAATTCAGGGTTACATCCCGAACCCTGATAGGATAGAGTTTCTATCTTTCCCTAGATTGTGAGCTCCTTGAGAGCACAAGAGGAGTAATTTTTCTCCTTTGAATCTTCCCAGGGCTAACTACAATATCTAGCCTATTTAAGTACTTAGGCTAACCTGAGTACTTGAATGATTTAGATTTAGAAGCTAAGAGAAGGAAAAGTGAATTATTGAGATGAAAGCCATGGAAGGGTGAGTATGGCTTCAGAGTATTGTGGGAAAATATACAGGAATTAATTCATTCATTCACTTATTTAACAAATATTCATTTGACTCTTACTGTGTACCAGACACCTTGGATGCTAGGATGCAGAGATACATGAGCTAGACCAAACTCTGCTATGAAATAACTTAGCCTATAGCAAGAAAGACAGATCCATTAATCAAAAGTTAAAGTACAGTGTGACAAGTATGATGACCAGGGAAACCCAGGATGCTAAGGGAGCTCATAGCAAAATCCCTAACTCAGGCTTTGAAATCAAAGGGACTTTCTGAAGAAGTGCTATCTAATCTCTGACCTAAAGGATGCATCAAAGTGGCTAAAGTCAAAAAAAATAGAACAGCAGGTTATGAAAAAGTTAGTTCAGGGAATTGCAATAAGTAAGTAGAGCTAGAGAACTAGTTATTGGATATAGGAAATGACTACAGAGGAAAATGTTGGTGATAATTCCATGAAATTATCAACAGATACAGGATAAAGAATGCTTACAAATTTTTATTTTTGTCATTTGTGAGAATCTCTTTGTCGTTCCCCCTCCACCATAATCCCACCTCTAACAACTACGTGTTTGATCTTGAGAAAATGAAACCTCCCTGTATCTTGGTTTCCTCATTTTTATCATGAAAAGAATAACTTCATAAAGTTGTGTGAAGTATGAACTAATGCAGGTAAAATACTTTGCCAGGAACTAGCTAGACACCAAATGTGTCACTCCTCTTGGACACAAACTCTGTTTTGCAGCAACCATATATCTAGATGAGCCAAGTAACTAGTTATCAACAATAAGATATGAGCCCAAGGGTTGGGTCAGTTTTGGGCTAAGGCAGTTAAGATTAGGTGTGCCTTTCGCATGATCTCTCACTCTTTTTTTTTATGGTCACTTTGGAGTACACATGTTGAATATTCACTAGGAAGAAGCCTGGTTCTCTGAATGACTGCATAGAGCAGAGCACCTTTGCACCATCCACACCTACCTTCTGCTTACCTCATTGGTCTGTGACATGTGGCAGCAAAACAAAGAAAAAAGAAAAAAAAAACTTGTGTTATATTAAAAGACACAAAGGATTTGGGGTTGTTTGTTACAGGGGTTATCCTATCCCAGTTTATTCAAACATTTAGCCCAAGCAAGGCACGGTGGCTCACCCCTGTACTCCTGGCACTTTGGGAGGCCGAGGCAGGCGGATGATTTGAAGTCAGGAGTTTGAGACTAGACTAGCCAACATGGTGAAACCCCATCTCTACCTAAAATACAAAAATTAGCCAGGTGTTGTGGCAGGCGCCTATAATCCCAGCTACTCAAGAGGCTGAGCCAGGAGAATCACTTGAACCCAGGAGGCAGAGGTTACAGTGAGCCAAGATCATGCCACTGCACTCCAACCTGGGTGACAGAGCGAGATTCCATCTCAAAAACAAAAAACAAACACACATTTAGCCCAATGTTTAGTGTATACTAAGCATGCAAAACATGTGAGCTGAGGATGCTGTAATTATTTGTTTGTTTGTTTATTTTATTACACGAGGCAATATGAGATATTCAGGATCAAGCTCTGAAGTCAGACAGAATTGGGTCTGACTCCTGAATCTACATTTACAAATTTTGTTTGTTTCCTTGGCTAAGTGGCATAGTCTCTTGTGCTTATTTTACTTACTCATCTATAAAATGCAGCTAATAACAGTGCCTACCTCATAAGGTCATGGTGAGCACTGAATGAGATAAAACATACAAATCTTTTGCAACACCCACACATAGTAAGTGCTCAGTAAATGGAAGCTACTAATAATATTGAGAATGGAATCTGATATTAGGGAACATTGAGGATTTGTTGCTGCATTTGTACTTCATGCAATCACTCCAGGAATGTTGTTCTTAATGCATATCCACAGTATTTTCAGGTCAGTAATTACTCTGACTGACAAAGATAATAATGTGTTAACAGATCAGGCCTCCAGTGCTCATAAATTATTCTTTGTCTCTTTCCTCAGCAAGTCAGGGTTCAAGGGATTTGAGTTGTTATTGGCCTCAAAGGTTTTTCGATGGCTGGTTCTCTGACTGCTAATGCTCCTGGCATGTTCCATTTTCCCCAGTGCTACAAGTTGCAATCAACTCGTGCTGGCAGTTGACATCTTTTAATATTTGTTGCTCTCTTTCTGCCTAGTACTTGCGGCTCTATCTTGACATGAAGCCATTCCTGTTATTGCCATTACTAACTAAAAAGCCCTTGGACTCTAGCTGGGAAGCAGTACCATAAATTGCTTAGAGTTATCCTATTTCCTGCAAACAAAAATCCCGGCAGCTTTAGGCCCATTTTTACTTTATTATTTATATGGCCAGACCATTTATTGCAGGATACGGCTGCTCCCTGGGTTGAAGTAGGGAAATTATTCCATTTCCTATTGTAAATGGTGCAACCCCTGATTCAGCAGCCTAGACAAGAGGCGTACTTGGAATGGAAGAATTTGCAGATTTGTTGTTGAAAGTACAAATTCATTATCTGTGCCCTGTTCTTCTTTGGCACTTAAGATAGAGTGGGATAAAGAGACAGGTTTTCATATCTCTTTAGCCATTCGGTCAGGTTATTGTTGGAGAGAGAAAGATGAAGATAGATAGCGTGGACAGCACAAATTCGTTTTAATGGTCTCTTGGTTCCACTTAGTGAAGGCCTATTAATTGCAAACATGCATCTGTATCTGTGTCCTTCAAATAACATTTCTAACCACCTGGGGAACTGCTAAGAAGGCACAGAGGGACATATAAAGAATGGGTGCAATTAGAAAATTATCATCAAGAATGGAGAAAGGTTTGAAGGAGGAGAAGGGAAAGATGCTCCTACTTCAATGCTGTAGGAATTTTTTTTTTTTTTTTTTTGGAGATGGAGTCTCAGTTTGTTGCCCAGGTTGGAGTGCAGTGGCACGATCTCAGCTCACTGCAAGCTCCGCCTCCCGGGTTCGCGCCATTCTCCCGCCTTAGCCTCCCGAGTAGCTGGGACTACAGGCACCTACCACCCCGCCTGGCTAATTTTTTGTATTTTTAGTAGAAACGGGGTTTCACCGTGTTAGCCAGGATGGTCTGGATCTCCTGACCTCGTGATCCGCCTATCTGGGCCTCCCAAAGTGCTGGGATTACAGGTGTGAGCCATCGCGCCCAGCGAATTTTTAAAAAAAAAAAATAATCTGTTTCACTATGAAAGGCTTTATTTGTAAATTGCTACACAAGTAACAGTGGCTAAGGGAAATAAATTTGTCAGTGAAGGAGAGGGTGTATTGTGAAAAGTAGAAGGTGAGCTGGGAGGTTTCTGATTGACTGAAAAAATTTTCATTTTCTATTTTGATAAAATCTACAATTATAGTTTTCATTCTTCTTTATTATTTCCCAGTGAAATTCCATTTTAATGAAATGTAGAAATTAATAACTATTTGGTATGTGTCAACCCTTCCTAGTATCTTGTGTTCACTGAGAGACCCCAAATATCTCCTCTTGCCAGAGATTGTGCATCTCTGTGGAAAAGGAAACATCCTATTCTCCCCATAAGAGAAGCTGCCACCTGGTGGAATACTTGTCATTTCCTGACAGTACCATTCATCTAGCATTTATTAGTGCAGTATTATCTCCCATAACAGACTATAAACTGCTAAAGAACAATGGGGTTTCTTTAAATATACCGTTTTGACATGCCTTAGGAAAAAGGAAATAAGTACCTGAAAATTTTGAAAAGATTTAGGTTTATATTTATTTGAGAGAAGAAAATGAGTAGCAACAGATCTTTTCTATTTTGAGATTTACTATATTTTCTCTGCTAAAAAAGGCAAAGCATTCAATAGAAGTATCTCTGTTTCTAGAACATTCTCAAGCAGCAGAAACAAGCTGATTAGGAGGTAGTTTTTTTGTGATGTGGCCAGTTTGAGGAAGAGGATCAGTGAGGATCAGCCTTTCTCCTCTGGTACAAAGGGACTGAGAAATCATTGGGAGAACCAGAAACCAGCCTCTGACTAGCACACTTCTCTCCTTTGGATGATGCTTTGAAAACTAAGTCAACTCTTTGGTTTCTGAATAGAAGCCCAGCAGCAGATAAGCTGCAGTCCAAAAGGCTTGACGGGTATGGCACCTATTGGTAGCCAGTTTCATTAAAAAAGGATACCTGGACAGCAAACTTATTTTACCTTAAGTCTAGAGGTGAATATTAAGGGAATAAGTGATTGGCATCTCTAATCTTGGTCCTTCATATGTCCAATAAGTAAATGAGTCTCTGTTTTAAAACTATAAGTACTATCAGGAGTAATTAATTCCATATTCTCTCCTGAGAGTTGAGGCACTATCGTTAGCTAGTTCTGCTACTAACGTGGGTCTTCTTATGAATCCAGAACAAAATTTAATGGTAAAACTGTGGTGATAAGACCCAGGGAGGAAAAGGTCATGGTGTCTTAAGCTCCATCAAAAGCAATTATGAACAGCAACAGGCTATGTCATTCAGGACATCAGTACTAGGGCACAGCACTTAGAATTCAGACTTGAATTGGGTTTGTTAAAAGTATTGCACATAAAGACTTCCACAGTGTCTCTTGTAGCTTATACTAAAAAGATTTTGACTAAGCCTAATGTACTACCAGCCAGAAACCACCTAATCTTATGCCATAATGTTATTTTGGACCATGGATAACAGTCATATATGACCTTATTTTACTTATATAAACAAGCATAGTGTTTTATAGTTGTTAATTAAAAAGTACTTGTTAAATAAAATGGAATGGAACTAAATAGATCTTCTTTAAGAATCTGAAACTTGGCTGGATGCCATGGCTCATGGCTATAATTCCAACGTTTTGGGAAGCCAAGGTAGGCATATCGCTTGAGCCCAAGAGTTCGAAACCAGCCTGGGCAACATGGTAAAACCCCATGTCTACTGAAAAATAAATTAATAAATTTTTTTTTAAAAAACCTACAATTTAGTGTATTTTCTATCATATGACCATGATTTGGGTGACTTTGTTATGGAGAAATGATACATTCAATTAGAAAATATATAGACTTTGCCTTCCATCTACTACAAGAGTGATCAAAATTGTTACCTCTGAGGAATAAGTTTTCAAAGGCAGGTTTGCTGTCCTCATATACAAGACATAGTGGAGAATCATAACTAAGTCATGTAATATCATTGATTAAACAAATGTATATCATGGAGACTAAAAGAAACATATTATATGATAGCAATTTCTGTAATTCCAGCTACTTAAGAGGCTGAGGCAAAGTATTACTTATGCCCAAAAATCTGAGGTTGCAGTGAGCTAAAATTGTGCCACTGCATTCCCGCCTGGGCGACAGAGTGAGACCCTGTCTCTAAAAAAAAGAAAAAGTGCTATTGGGTTGAGGTGGACAGACAAGATAGCTGACTAGACATAGCCAGGAAGTGTTGCTCCAACCAAAAGAAACCAAATTATCAAATAAACCACCACATTTTAGTAGATCTTTGGGGAGAAAATGCCAAAAGTGGATGGAGAGGCAATGTTGAAGCTGAGGCTGAAGTGGGAGGAAGCTGGGAACCCTGCATGGGGTATCTGAACTCCAGGGCAAGTTTCTGGCCCTGAATGGCTCCTGGGAAAGGGGGAGTGAGGGAACTGAGGGACGGCTCACTCTTACCATGGACCTCTGGGATCCAAGCTATAAGGGGACCCTGTATCCCCCATGGATGTGTAAGCTCGCAGGGGGAATCTCCCTGGGGTATAGGCAGAGATATGTCTTCAGACAGTGTGGAGCCTGGGAGCTTTTGGGCATTGGGCAGCTCCAGCAGAGAGTGGCCATAGACACCTACCCAGGGCTCCTCATCCCCCTCCAGGAGGCACATGCCCTAACTGTTCTCCAAGCCAGGAGAGAGTGGAGCCTGCTTTGCTGGGGGACTGGGACATGTCTGCTCGGTGACGTCTTCTGCCTGGCAGCTCCTCCCAGGGCCCATGCCTAGCTGCCCTGCAGGAGTGCGTGAACAGCACAGCCCCCAAAGCCCAACCTGAGGGCAATGTTGCACCTGAGTACTTTCCCAGTGACCGAGGAGCACATTGGATCCCCCAGTGCAGCTAGAACCTGACTGCGAGCCACAAGGCATCCTGCTGCCCCAGGACTGCGGCACACAGCTTGGGAGTATGAAGCCAAGATCTGTGGCCAGCACTAGAGCTGTGGAGGAGCCTGCACCCTCAAACCACTGAGAAAGGTGAGATGTGCAGGTTTTCTGGCCAGGGCAGAGTAGGGTGTATCTCCTCCATAGGGCCAGTTTAGAAAGGTTATGGCATATCTCCCTGCAGCAGCTTCTACCTGGCAGGGCCCCACAGCCCAGGAGACCTAACAAAAGAAGTGCATATACAGTGCAAGTCTTCAGAGGGAGATCCACCAAGGCCCAGGAGTGGATCTGGTGAGGGGACCATCTCTCCCTCCCCCACAACCACAACAGAGCATCCCTGCAAATACAAGGAAATACAAAAGAGCCCCATGGCTGGGTATTAACCTAGCTACCAGCCATTACACTTAACCACCATCTATTGGATCACAACCCAAACTACAACAACAAAAATTATCCTGCTAATATATACACCTGTGAAACCAAGTTCACGAATTCACCCACACCTGGAGATACCACACAGAGCTCTGGCCCTCTGAAAGCATTCATAAATGAAGCCAACTGACTATACTCAACTTTCACCGCAATTAAAAAAGAACACCAACCCCCGCCCCCTGCCCCACCACCACTAGAGTTCTGGCAATTCAAAAAGCCACAATGTCCCCTTACTTCCAAATGAGTACACCAGCTCCCCAGCAATAGTTCTTAACCAGTCTGAAATGACTAAAATGATTGACATAAAGTTCAGATCAAGGGCAAGGAAGCCCATCAAGATTCAGGAGAAAGTTAAATCCCAATCCAAGGAATCCAGTAAAATGATCCAAGAGCTGAATGAAAAAGAAATAGCTGTTTTAAGAATGAACCAAAGTAAACTTCTAGACTGAAAACCTCACTGCAAGAATTTCATAATACAATTGGAAGTATTACCAGCAGAATAAACCAAGCTGAGGTAAGAATCCCAGAGCTTGAAGATTGGTTCTTTAAATCAACTGAGTCAGATAAAAATAAAGAAAAAATAATTTTAAAAAAATGAATAAAACCTCCAAGAAATATGGGATTATGTAAAGAGAACAAATCTACAATTCATTGGCATTCCTGAGAGAGAAGAAAGGATAAGCAACTTGGAAACTATATTTGAGGATATAGTCCATGAAAATTTCCCTAATCTCACTAGGCACATTGACAGACAAATCCAAGAAATGCAGAGAACCCCAGCTAGATACTATACAAGATGGCCAGTCCTAAGTCACATACTCATAAGATTCACCAAGGTCAATACAAAAGAAAAAAGCCTAAAGGTACCTAGACAGAGGGGTCAAGCCACATAAAGAGATAATCTCATCAGGCTAGCAGCAGACATGTAAGCAGAAATCGTATAAGTCAGAAGAAACTGGGGGCCTATTTTCGGTATCTTTAAAGAAAGGAAATTCCAACCAAGAATTTCTCCTAAACTTCATAAGTGAAGGAGAAGTAAAATCCTTCTCAAATGAGCAAATCCGGAGGGAATACATTTTAACTAGACCAGCCTTACCAAAAGGTCCTTAAGGGATTGCTAAATATGGAATCAAAAGAATGACACTTGTTACCACAAAAACACACTTTTAGCACATAGCTCACAGGCACTATAAAGCACCTATACAATCAAGTCTATATAACAACCAGCTAACAATGCAATGACATGATCAAAATCACACATATCAATACTAACCATGAATGTAAATGGACTAAACAACCCCCTTAAAAGTCACAGAGTGGCAAACTGGATAAAAAGACAAAACCCAACAATCTGTTGTCTTTAAGACACCCATCTCACAAACAGTGACACCCACAGGCTCAAAGTAAAAGGATGAAGAAAGAGCTACCATGCAAAAAAAAAAAAAAAAAAAAAGAGCAGGAGTTGCTATTCTTATATCAGATAAAACAGTCATTACACCAATAAAAATTAAGAAAAGCAATGAAGGACATTACATAATGATAAAGGGTATAATCCAACAAGAAATGTAACTATTCTAAATATATACACACCCAACACTGGGGCACCATAAAATAATTTCATAAAATAATTTCTTTTTAACCTATGAAAAGACTTAGACAAGCACACAATAATAGTGGGATACTTCAACACCTCATTGACAACATTACACAGATCATCAAGCCAGAAAACTGACCAAAAACCCCTGGACTTAAACTTGACACTTGAACTGGACCTAAGAGACATCTACAGAACACTCCATCCAACAACCACAGAAGATTCATTCTTCTCATCTGCACATTGGATCCAGATAAAGCAGTGTTAACAGGAAAGTTTATAGCCCTAAACACTTTTATCAAGAAGTAAGTTAGAAAGATTTCAAATTAACTATCGACATTTTTTCCTAAAGTAACTAGGAAAAAAAAAGAACAAACAAACACCGAAGCTAGCAGAAGAAAACAAACAACTAAAATTAGAGAGGAGCTTAATGAAATTAAGATGCAAAAATCCATACGAAAGATCAATGAAACCAAGAGTTGGTTTCTTGAAAAAATAAACATGATCAATAAACTGCTAGCTAGATTAACAGATAAAAAAGAGAAGATTCAAATAAGTACTCTCAGAAATTACAAAGATGATATTACCACTAATCCTACAGAAATACAAAATATACAAAAGATCTTCAGAGAATACTGTGAACAATTCTATGCACACAAATTAGAAAATATAGAGGAAATGGGTAAATCTGGGAAACCCACAATATCTCAAGATTGAATCAGGAAGAGATTGAAACTCTGAATAGACCAATATTGAACTCTGCAACTGAATCAGTAGTAAAATGCCTACCAACTAAAAATAAAAGCCTGGACCAGATGGATTCACAGCCAAATTCTACCAAATGTACAAAGAAAAACTATTACCAGTCCTACTAAAACTATTCCAAAAAGTTGAGGAGGAGGAATTCCTTTCTAATTCATTCTATGAAGCCAGCATCAGCCTAATACCAAATCTGAAAGGGACGTGACAAAGAAAGAAAACATCAGGCTAATATCCTGATTAACATAGACACAAAAATCTCAGCAAAATACTAGCAAGCCAAATCTAGTACCACATCAAAATATTAATTCACCACAATCAAGTAAGCTGTATTCCTGGCATGCAAGGTTGGTTCAACACATAGAAATCAATAAATGTGATTCACCACATAAACAGAATTAAAAACAAAAACCATATGATCATCTTAAGAGATGCAGAAAAAGCTTTTGATGAAATCCGACATCATTTTAGGATAAAAACCCTGAACTTATTAGGCATTGAAGGAATATACCTCCAAATAATAACAGCAATGTATGACAAACCCATAGCCAGTATCAAACCGAAAGGACAAAAGCTGGAAGCATTCCTCTTGAGAAGCGGAACAAGACAAAGATGCCCATTCTCACTATTCCTCTTCAATATAGTATTGGGGGTGCTGGGCAGAGCAATCAGGCAAGAGAAAGAAATAAAGGCATCCAAATAGGAAAAGAAGAAGTCAAACTATGTCTCTTCATAGATGATATGATTACCTACCTTGAAAACACTAAAGACCCCACCTAAAAGTGACTAAAACTGATCAATGACTTTACTGAGGTTTCACAATACAAAATCCATTTACAAAAATCAGTTGCATTTCTGTACACTGATAACATTAAGGCTGAGAATCAAATCAAGAACCCAATCCCATTCACAATGGCCACAAAGGAAATGAAATACCTAGGGATATAGCTAAGTAAGGAGGTGAAAGATCTCTGCCAGGGAAACTACAAAACATTGCTGAAATAAATTAGAGATGATACAAATAACTGGAAAATTGGAAGAATTGATATTGTAAAAATGATTATACTGCCCAAAGCAATTTACAGACTCAGTAGTATTCCTATTAAATCACCAACATCATTCTTCACAGAGTTAAAAATATATATATTCTAAAATTATTTAAAATTATTTTGGAACCAAAAAAAGCCTAAATAGCCGAAGAAATTCTAAGCAAAAAGAACAATGCCAGAGGCATCAAACTACCTGAATTCAAAGTATATTATAAGGCTACAGTAATCAAAACAAGATAGTACTGGTACATAAACAGACTTATGGAACAAAGTAGAAAACTCAGAAATACAACCGCACACCTATAACCATCTGATCTTCTATAAGACCAACAACAAAAAAGGAATGGGGAAAGGACTCCCTATTCAACAAATGGTGCTGGGATAATTTATTAGGCATATGCAGAAGAATGTAACCAGATCCTTACTTTTCACTATATACAAAAATTAACCAAGAAAGTTTAAATATTTAAATATAAAACCTCAAACTATAAAAATTCTAAAAGAAAACCTAGGAAATACCCTTCTTGACATTGGCTTTGGCAAAGAATTTTGGCTAAGTCCCTAAAACAACGGTAGCAAAACAAAATTGACGAGTGGGGCCTAATTAAAGTAAAGAGCTTCTGCACAGCAAAAGAAACCATCAACAGAGTAAACAGACAACCTAAACAATGGAAGAAAATATTTGAAAATATGCATCCGGCAGAGGTCTAGTATTCAGAATCTATAAGGAATTTCAATAAATCAACAAGCAAAAAGCAAATAACCCCATTTTAAAAACGGGTAAAGGACATGAACAGACACTTGTCAAAAGATAACATACACAAGCAGCCAACAAACATATAAAAAATATTCATTGTCACTAATCATTAGAAAGATACAAGTCAAAACCACAATGAGATATCATCTTATACCAGTCAGAATGGCTACTATTTAAAAGCCAAAACCAACAGATATTGGTGAGACTGCAGAGAAAGGGAAATGCTTACACACGACTGGGGGATATAAAAACTGGTTCAGTCACTATGGAAAGCTGTTTGTAGATTTCTTGAAGAACTTAAAACAGAACTACCATGGGACCTAGTAATCCCATTAGTGAGTGTATACCCAAAGGAAAATAGAAAATTATATCAAAAAGACACACGTACTCATATGTTCATTGCACACTATTCACAATAGGAAAGACATAGACTTAACCTAGGTGCCTATCAATGGTGGACTGAATTTTAAAAACCATGATACAGATATGCCTTAGAATAACACACAGCCATAAAAAAAGAATGAAATCATGTCTTTTGCAGCAATGAAGAGGGAGCCATAATCCTAAGTGAATTTATGCAGGAACAGAAAACCAAATACTTTATCTTCTCACTTATAAGTAGGACCTACACATTGAGCACACATGGGTAAACATGGGAACAATAGATCTATGGACTATTAAAAGGAGATGGGTTGAAAAACTACCTGTTGGGTACTATACTTAGTACCTAGGTGCAATATACCCATGTAACAATCCTGCACAGGTACCCCTTATATCAAAAGTAAAAGCTGAAATTTTTAAAAAGAGAGTAATATAATGTGGATTGGTTTAAACAAACCTTCTGAGATATAAATGACTAAGTTTTAGTTTCTTGTCACTAGGACCCATTACTGATGTATTTTCATCTGCCTGTTCTTAACATAGGAAAATAAATATGAAAGAGGAGTTTTCTATCACCTTTATCTCAAAATAACAGATTACTCTAGTCATTGGTTGGGGATGGAAGGAGAGAATCCACCTCCAAGTAGCTAAAGACAAGAAAAAAAGGGAAAGAATTGATGTTATTTTAGTATAAAATATAGTCAGGAAAATCTTCAATGGGGAAAAATCAACCAAATCAAAATCTTTATTTGAGAAAATATAAAATCAACAGATAAAACCAAACCAAACTGAAAAATATTGGAAAGAAAAATCCCTAAGTATCCCATAAGGCATTATATCGTTTATTATCACTTAATATACTAGGTGATGCAAGGCCAGCTCTACAGTAGCTGAATCATTCTCCTAATGAAGGGCTTTCTTATATTTCCAAGGCATGGAACACATAGAAAATAATAAATCTGGAAAGAGTAGTAAATACTTACTGTGCACACAAATGACCTGCAAGGGTTCAAGAAACCCCAAGGCCAATGAAGTGTACATTTCAAAACTATTCTCTCTAGAGAAGTGATCGGCAAACATTTTTTGTAAAGGAACAGATAGTTAATATTTTATTTCAGTTTGTTCTAAATAGCTCTCTGTCTCAACTATTCAACTTCAATATTTTAGCATGAAAGCAGCTATACACAGATAAATGGCCATGGTTGTGTTCAATAAAACTTTGTTTATAAAAACAGCAAGTGCTAGGGCTTGGTCCACTAGCAATTGTTTGCCAACATTCTCTAGAACTATGAAATGGTAACTGAGTGAATAGGCTCTGGACCTCATCATCCCCAATACACCACACACACACACACACACACACACACACACACACACACACTTCAACCAAGGAAAATCTATATTTATCTCTTTTACATATTTAATTTCCATGTGAGGTTTTGTTTGAGAATAGTTAGTTCAGTAAACATTTATTATAAAATATGTGTTTATTATAATAGTAGTAGTATTCAACTAAATTCTACTATGTTTTTCAAAATGTAAGTCAAGATTCAAGATAGAAATGTACTTGAAAAGAAGTTTCAGCGCTTTTTAACGATTGATGAATTTAGAAACATCAATTTAAACAATTGATGAATTTAGAAACAAACTTTCATGGGGTACCTGAATATGGGGAAAGTTTCTGAAAATTTAGGGTGGGAGAGATGTCATCAAGATGGCTGACTAAAGGTGCCCAAGATTTGCCTCCCCCACAAAGAAGGACCAAAACAGCGAGAACAATACATTGAATAGAGTGCCAAAGGAGAATGCTAGAATTCAGCAGGAAAGTGACAGGAACCCTCTGAGGCATAAAAACTCAAAATGACAGCATAAAGAGGAAAGAAAAGCAAGGGCAAGGATTGGCTCAGAGCCACGAGTGACCCTCTAGTGCAAGGAAAAGATAAGCAAGAGATCCCCAACAGTTCACATTTCCACCACCAATACCTGCAATATTTGCTACAGGAGAGCACCTCAGCCCTCATTTGCCCTGAGCTGGTACAGGGAGCTTCTTGAAGTCTATGCAACTGCATTCTTTCAGAGAGAAAATTCATTCTATGTCTCACCCACATATCCTGAGACCCAAGCAGTTGTATAATGACACCATTTTGAGGTCTGAGCCAACAGCAGACTACTTTATGCTCTGGGGTCCAAGAACTCCTGCATTCCCCCACATCCCTGGTGGGCCATGCTGACATCGTCCCCCACATCAGTTCAGAGGGCTTCAGTGTTATGATATGTACTAAACCCAGCAGTGTGACTGCATCCCTAGCACCTGAACCCACACAGCTCCCTACACCCCAGGGAGCAAATGGTCCAGTACCCCAGGGAGGCTACCCCCAGGGAATACGGAAGCATGAAATCCCCAGAACCTGAACATAACCTGACTGGGGCCACTGCCACTGAAATTGACCCTGCCCCCTCCACCAACAAGGCCACCACACACCCATGCATGCCACTCAAGTGTATAAAATCCAGCCCATCCATGGCATTGACACCACCACAGGCACCCACATATACCACCCAGAGTCCCATGGACCACTGCACTCAGCCCATTGTCATTGGCACCTGTCCATATCACCCAAGAGCCCAAAAGGGGGCACACATGACCCACTGCCACCACTACACCCATATGGCCCACCTGAAGCCCCTAGGACCCATCTGCCCAAGGCCTGCTGCTGTTACCGCCAATGACTGCATGCATTTCCTGGGAACCTGAAGACTGTGCATTTGGGGCGTCTGCCACCACTGCACATGCCTATATACAACAAGCAGTGGTTTAGGGATCTCATACAGGGCCAACCACACCACAGCCAGTACCCACCCATGCCACCCAGGGGCCTAAGGTCTGGCCCACCCAGTGATCGATTCCCCAGTAGAGCCTCACCACAGCCTCCACAAACAACTGCAGCCTAAGTCACTGAGGAACTACCAGGAACTAATGACATTGATTACAGTGGAAAAAAAGAAAAAAAGTAACACAGAGACTACACTGCAGGACCCATACAGAACCAAAGCCAAAATACCCTACCCAACTGATACTATAGATACATCTACAGGAAAATGTGTTTCCCTATAAAAGCTACTCTATAAAAATGAAATCAGGTAATCATTAAAAAGTCAGGAAATAACAGATGCTGGAGAGGATGTGGAGAAATAGGAACACTTTTACACTGTTGGTGGGAGTGTAAATTAGTTCAACCATTGTGGAAAAGAGTGTGGTATGGAGGTTGAGATCTGAGAATGGACAGACTGCCTGCTCAAGTGGGTCCCTGATGCTTGAGTAGCCTAACTGGGAGACATCCCCCACTAGGTGCAGACTGACACCCCACACCTCACACGGCGGGGTACACCCCTGAGACGAAGCTTCCAGAGCAAGAATCAGACAGCAGCACTCACTGTTCAGCAATATTCTATCTTCTGCAGCGTCTGCTGCTGATACCCAGGCAAAGAGGATCTGGAGTGGACCTCAAGCAATCTCCAACAGACCTACAGCTGAGGGTCCTGACTGTTAGAAGGAAAACTAACAAACCGAAAGGACACCCACACCAAAACCCCATCAGTACGTCACCAGCATCAAAGACCAAAGGCAGATAAAACCACAAAGATGGGGAAAAAGCAGGGCAGAAAAGCTGGAAATTCAAAAAATCAAAGTGCATCTTCCCCTCCAAAGGAATGCAGCTCATCGCCAGCAACGGATCAAACCTGGATGGAGAATGACTTTGACGAGTTGAGAGGAGAAGGCTTCAGTTGATCAAACTTCTCAGAGCTAAAGGAGGAATTACGTACCCAGCATGAAGAAACTAAAAATCTTGAAAAAAGAATGGAAGAATGGATAACTAGAATAATCAATGCAGAGAAGGCCATAAACGAACTGACAGAGATAAAAACCATGACATGAGAAATACATGACAAATGCACAAGCTTCAGTAACCGACTCGATCAACTGGAAGAAAGAGTATCAATGATTGAAGATCAAATGAATGAAATGAAGCAAGAAGAGAAGTCTAGAGAAAGAAAAGGAAAAAGAAATGAACAAAGCCTCCAAGAAATATGGGATTATGTGAAAAGACCAAATTTATGTCTGATTGGTGTGCCTCAAAGTGAGGGGGAAAATGGAACCAAGTTGGAAAACACTCTACAGGATATCATCCAGGAGAATTTCCCCAACCTAGTAAGGCAGGCCAACATTCAAATTCAGGAAATACA
>NW_016807882.1:1732539-1749138 GCF_001698545.2 Rhinopithecus bieti
ACTGTTCACAATAGCAAAGACTTGGAACCAACCCAAATGCCCATCAATGATAGACTGGATAAAGAAAATGTGGCACATATACACCATGGAATACTATGCAGCCATAAAAAAGGATGAGTTCACGTCCTTTGCAGGGACATGGATGAAGCTGGAAGCCATCATTCTCAGCAAACTAACCCAAGAACAGAAAACCAAACACTACATCTTCTCACTCATAAGTGGGAGCTGAACAATGAAAACACATGGACACAGGGAAGGAAACATCACACACCAGGGCCTGTCAAGGGGTAGGGGGCAAGCAGAAGGATAACACTAGGAGAAATACCTAATGTAGGTGACAGGTTGATGGGTGCAGCAATCCACCATGGCACATGTATACCTATGTAACAAACCTGAACGTTCTGTGCATGTACCCCAGAACTTAAAGTATAATTTAAAAAAACAAAAAAATGTAATCAGTGACTGTTACACCAGATGTATATACATTGACATGAAAAAAACAAGAAACATGAAAAAGGAAACACAACACCCCAATGGAACACAATAATTCTTCAGTAAAAGATCCTAAATAATAGGAAATCTATGCAATGCCTAAAAATAATTCAAAATAATAATCTTAAGAAATCTCAGCAAGATACAAGATAACACAGATAGACAATATGAAGAAATTAGAAAAAACAAATCATGATCTGAATGAGAAATTTACCAACAGGATAAATATCATAAAAAAGAACCAAATACAAATTCTAGAACTGAAGGAAACAATGAATGACATAAAAATGTAATTGCAAGTTTCAACAATATAATAGATCAAGCAGAACAAATAATTTCTGAACTTGAAGAGGTCTTTTGAAATAACTCAGTCAGATAAAGAAAAAAAGAACTTAAAGTAAGAAAAAGTCAGTGTGACATATGGGGCACCATCAGGAAAACAAATATTTGAATTTGGGGAATCCAGAAGAAGAGATGGGAAAAGACATGGAAAACCTATTTAGTAAAATAACAGCTGAAAACTTCCCAAGTCTTGTAAGACATGCAGACATTTAGATACAGAAAGCTCAAAGGTCTTCAAATAGATTCCACCCAAAAAGGTCCTCTCTGAAGCACACTATAAGAAAACTGTCAAAAGTCAAAGACAAAGAAAGAATTCTAAAACCAGCAAAAGAAATACTGCCAAGTCACATATGAGGGAATCTCCATCAGACTAACAGCACATTTCTTGTTAGAAACTTTACATACCAGGAGAAAAGGAGATAATATATTCAAAGTACTGAAAAAATAATTGTGAGCCAAAAATACTATATCCAGCAGAGCTGTCCCACAGAAATGAAGGATAAATAAAGTATTTCCCAGATAGGCAAAAACTGAGAGAATTCATCACAACTAGACTAGTACTACAGGAAATACTTAAAGGAGTTCTACATCTGGAAGCAAAAGGACAATCAACCATCTACCATCACTAAAACACACAAAAGTATAAAACTTACTAATAGGGCACATGCACAAATAAGAAATAAAAAAGAATCAAACATTACCAGCACAGAAAAACACCAAACTGCAAAGATAGTAAGTGAGAAAGAAAGGAAAAAATTAAATGCAAGACAATCAGAAACCATCTAACAAAATATCAGGACTAATTCCACACACAAAATGACAACCTTGAAGGTAAATGATTTGAATTCTCCAATTAAAAGATATAGACTGACTGAATGAATTTTAAGAAAAGAAAAGAAAAAAAAAAAAACAAGATCCATCTATCTACTACCCACAAGAAACTCACTTGATCTGTAGATAAACAAGCTGAAAGGGAAAGGATGGAAAATGATATTCCATGTGAAAAAAAAAAACCCAAAAGTATGAAGAAAAGTAAGCATATATCACATAAAATAGACTTTAAGTCAAAAACATAAAAAGAAACAAAGAAAGTCATTCTATGATAAAGAGATCTATTCAACAGGAGGATAAAACAATAGGAAATATATATGTACCCAATACTACCCAAATATCATATATTATTAGAGCTTAAGAATGAGATAGACTCCAATACAATAATAGCTGGAGCCTTCAATATCTCAGTTTCAGCATTGAACAGATCACCCAGAGAAAAAAACAACAAAGAAACATTGGACTCAAACTGTGCTATAGGCCAAATGGACCTAACAGCCATTTACAAAAATTTCATCCAACAGCTGCAGAATATACATTTTCTCATCAGTACATGGAACATTCTCCAGGATATGTTAGGCCACAAAACAAATTTCAACAAATACAAAATTTGAAATCACATCAAGTATCTTCTCAGACCACAGTGGAAAAAAAACTAGAAATCAATAACAAAAGGAACACTGGAAACCATACAAATACATAAAAATTAAACAATATGCTCCTGAATAATCTTTGGATCAATGAAGAAAAAAAGTCTTGAAACAGACAAAATGGAAACACATCATAGCAAAACCTATGGAATTAAAACATTACTAAGAGGGAAGTTTATAGTAATAAATGCCCACATCAAAAAAGTAGAAAGATTTCAAATAAACAACCTAATGATGCACTCTACCTCAAAAAACTGGAACAATAAGAACTCAAACCCCAAATTAGTAGAGGGAAATAAATAATAAAGGCCAGCACAAAACTAAGCAGAACAGAGACTTTAAAAACAGCACAAAAGGTCAATGAAATGAAAAGTTGGTGTCTTGAAAAGATAAACACAATCAACAAATCATTAACGAAACTCAGAAAATAAAAGAAAGAAGACCCAAATAAATAAAATCAGAAACAAAAAGGAAACTTTATAACTGATAGTAGAGAAACACAAAAGATCACTGAGACTATTATGAACAACTATACACCAACCAAGTAGAAAACCTTAAAAAAATGGATAAATTCCTTGACACACATAACCTACCAAGATTGAACCAGGAAGAAATACAAAACCTGAATGGACCAATAATGAGTAATGAGATTGAATTAGTTATAATAAATCCTCCAGCAAAAGAAAGCCCATGATCAAATGGCATTACTTGCAAAATTCTAACAAATTTTTAATGATGAACTAATACCAATTCTCCTCAAACTATTCCAAAAAATTGAAGATAAAGGAATTCTTACTCATCCTACAAGGCCAGCATTACCCTGATACAAAATCAGACAAAATACAATAAAAAAAGAAAACAGAACAATATCCCTCATGAATATAGTTTCAAAACTCTTCAATAGATACTAGCAAGCCAAAGCCAACAGCACATCAAAAACATAATACACCAAATCAAGTGAGATTTATCGCAGGAATGCAAGGATAGTTCAACATATGCAAATCAGTAAATGTGATACATTACATCAATGTAATGGAAATAAACCATATAATCATCTCAATAAATGAAGAGAAAGCATTTGATAAAATTCAACACACTTTCATGATAAAAACTCTCAACAAATTAAGCATACAAGAAATATACCTCAACACATGAAGACTTTATATGACAAATCCAGAAATAACATCACACTGAATGGGGAAAAAGCTGAAAGGCTGTTCTCTAAGAACTGGAACAAAACAAGGGATGTCCACTTTCACCACTTTTATTCAACAGAATACTGGAAGTTTTAACCAAAGAAATTAGTCAAGAGAATAAAATTAAAGGAATCCAAACTGATAAAAAGGGAGTTAAATTGTTCTTTGCACATAACATGATCTTATATATAGAAAAACCTAAAGACTTCATGAAAAAATTCTTAAAACTAATAAGCAAATTCAGTGAAGTTGTAGAATACAAAAACAACATACAAAAGTCAGTAGCAATTTTATACACCAATAATGAACTAGCTGAAACGGAAATCAAGAAAGTGATTCCATTTATAATAGCTATAAAAATTAATATACCGGCCGGGCGTGGTGGCTCAAGCCTGTAATCCCAGCACTTTGGGAGGCCGAGACGGGCGGATCATGAGGTCAGGAGATCAAGACCATCCTGGCTAACATGGTGAAACCCCGTCTCTACTAAAAAAAATACAAAAAACTAGCCGGGAGAGGTGGCGGGCGCCTGTAGTCCCAGCTACTCGGGAGGCTGAGGCAGGAGAATGGCGTAAATCCGGGAGGCAGAGCTTGCAGTGAGCTGAGATCCGGCCACTGCACTCCAGCCTGGGCGACAGAGCGAGACTCTGTCTCAAAAAACATAAATAAATAAATAAATTAATTAATTAATATACCTAGGAATAAATGTAACCAAAGAGGTAAAAGGTATCTACGATGAAAACTACACTGATTTAAGAAATTAAAGAGGACACACAATGTAATGACATTCCATACTCATGAATTGAAATAATTAATATTGTTAAAATGATTACACTACCCAAAGCAATCTACAAATTTAGTGCAATTCCTAATAAAACATCAGTGTCAGAAATAGAAAATGCAATCCTAATGTTTGTATAGAACCACAAGAAAAAAACCATGAATAGACAAAGGAATGCTAAACAAAAATAACAAAACTGAAGACATTGCACTACCTGACAAAGTGTGAAACTACCTTACAAAGTCATATTAACCAAAAAAGCATGATAAAACATGTAAAAGCAGACATATAGAACAATGAAACAGAATAGTTACCCCCGACATAAATTTATGCGTTTACAGTCAGCTAATTTTTTACAAAGATTCCAAGAGCATACATTGGGATAGTCTCTTCAGTAAATGGTGTTGGGACAATAGAATATCCATATGCAGAAGAAGAAAACTAGATCCCTATTCCT
Organism: Rhinopithecus bieti; assembly: GCF_001698545.2. NCBI lineage: Eukaryota > Metazoa > Chordata > Mammalia > Primates > Cercopithecidae > Rhinopithecus > Rhinopithecus bieti. The sequence goes on from NW_016807882.1 coordinate 1,737,289, forward strand.
CACCATTAAAATGGATTAAAGACTTAAATATAAGACCAAAAACTATAAAACTAGTAGAAAAAAGCATATATAAACACTTCAGGACATTGGTCTAGGCAAAGATTTTATAGCTAAGACCTCAAAAGCACAGGCAACAAAATCAGAAATAAACAAATGGGACTATAACAAACTAAAAAGCTTCTGCACAGCAAAAGAAAACAAAAAGTGAAGACACAATCTGTAGAATGAGAGAAAATATCTGCAAACTATTTATGTAACAAGGAACTAATATCCAGAATATATTTTTAAAAGCTCAACATTACTAATCATCAGGGAAATGCAAGTCAAAACCACAGTGAGATACCATCTCATCTCTTTGGAAAAAAAAAACACATTTTTTCCTCTGCTTTCACACCACAACAATCAGAACACAGATGAAGACTTCTGTGACAAAATGTGTGGGGAGTTGGAAAGGGAGCAATTCACCAAGTGCACAATCAGTTGTGTGCAGATATCAGATGGGTGTCCTGCAATTCAATTCCAACACTATCTACCTGGAGATAATGTCAGATCCCACAGGTTGTGGGCTCAGTCCCAAAACTGTCCTGCCCCCTTCAGAAACCAGTTGCAACTCCAGGCCTCCAGAACTTCTGATGAATGGGGTTTAGGTTGGGGTTCCCATGACCCCCTCTTTGGGTTTGATTAATTTGCTAGAGTAGCTCACAAAATTCAGGGAAACACTCACTTACATTTAACAGTTTATCATAAAGGATATTGATATGGTTTGGCTCTGTGTCCCCACCCAAATCTCATGTCAAATTGTAATTCCCAGTGTTTGAAGAAAGGCCTGTGGGAGGTGATTGAATCATGGGGACGGACTCCCCCCTTGCTGTTCTCATAATAGAGTTCTCATGAGATCTTTTTATTTGAAAGTGTATAGCACTTCCCCCTTTGTTCTCTCTCTCTCTTGCTGGCCATGTGAAGATGTGTCTACTTCCCCTTTACCTTCCGCCATGATTGTAAGTTTTCTGAGGCCTCCTCAGAAGCAGAAGCCTGTAGGAGCCCACAGAACCATGGGTCAATTAAACCTCTTTCCTTTATAAATTACCCAGTCTCAGGTATGTCTTTATAGCAGTGCAAGAACAGACTAATACAGATATCATAAGGCAAAGTATGTGGAAAGAAGCATGGAGATCCCATGCCCTTCCTGGATGCACCACCCTGTGGTAATCTTCATGTGTTCAGTTATCAGAAAGCTCCCCCAAATCCTGTCTTCTTGCACCTTTTATGGTGACTTCATAGGATAGGCATGATTGACAACCATGTAGAAATGTGATTGGACATAAAAGGTATGATCTAAACGCAGCAAGTCCTGTCTTTACAGATTCTTCTTGGCCTCTCTGTGCAGCGTTTCTTACTCCCAAGTTTGGGGCAGGACCCTGTCTTAAATGAGGGTCTTATCATCCACAATTAAATACAGTCCTAAGATTCTGCTTCATTACAACAAAAAAAAATTGGTAACAAGGGATATGGGAGTTATAAGCCAAAAACCAGAACTTCTCTTGAACTGGGTTTAAGTTGGGGTTCCCATGACCCCCTTTTTGGGTTTGATTAATTTGCTAGAGTAGCTCACAAAACTCAGGGAAACACTTACTTATATTTACCAATCTATTTATATATAAAAACATATATATAAATAATATCATATTACTCCAGGTAGACAAGCTATTATCAAAAAGGCAAAAAATAAGAATTCCTGGTAAGGATGCAGAGAAACGAGAACTCTTGAACACTATTAGCACCAATTAAACTACTACAGTCATTATGGACAATGGTATGTAGGTTTCTCCAAAAACTAAAAATACCATTTGATAAAGCAATCTCACTACTGGGTATTTGTCAAAGAAAAGGAAATCAATGTGTCAAAGGGATACCTGTACCTCCATGTTTATTGCAGCACTATTTACAATAGCAAAGATATGGAAGAAAAGGAAATCAATGTGTCAAAGGGATACCTGTACCTCCATGTTTATTGCAGCACTATTTACAATAGCAAAGATATGGAATCAATTTAAATGTCCATCAGGGGATGAATGAATAAAGAAAATGTGGTATATATTCACAATGGAAGACTATTCAACCATTAAAATAATGAAATCCTGTCATTTGTGGCAACAAAGATAAGCCTGGAGGACATTATATTAAATGAAATAAGAAAGGCACAAAAAGATAAATACCATGTGTTCTCACTCATGTATGGGAGCTAAAAAATATAGCTCATAGAAGTATTATGAGCTATATTTATTATTATAGTATTATCCTCTGTTATCATTAGGGGATGAAAAGGGTGGCAGGAGAGGAAGATAGGAAGAGACTAGTTAACATATACAAAGTTACAACTACATGGGAGGAATAAGTTCTAGTGTTACTTAACACTCTAAAGTGAATATGGTTAACAATAATTTAGTGTATATTTTCAAAAAGCTAGAAGAGAGAATAATGAATGTTCACAACTCAAACAAATGATCAATATTCTAAGTGATGAATATGATAATTTCCCTGATTTGATCCTTACACATTGTATGCACTGTGTGCCATAAATATACAAAATTATTACATGTCAACTAAAAATAAAAGGAAAAAAATTTAGGGTGAGGTGAGTAGATACATGGCACTTTTAGCTAATTAATACCTAGACTTCTTTAAAGAGCTTCCTTGCTATTCCCAGGGAAAGCTTCAAGTAGACTTTTCTTTCTTACCTAGTTTTCTAATAGTTTTCAAACTTCAGTTACACACGATTTACTTAGGAATGATTACAGAAAATATGTAATCCAATGACTTTCATTCCAAAGGTCTGGGGTTAGGCCCAAGAATCAGCAGTTTTAACAAATATTCCAAGTTAGTGTACCACACTTTGAGAAACATCACTGTACAGTGAACTAATAACATAAACTTCCTGTATTGACAAGAAGCTCTTGCCCTTATTAAAGTTGGAAAAAATAGGATAATAGTATATTTTTTAGGCCTGCATTCTCTGTATTGTGATTTTTTCCAAAAACATGTGTTTGCCCTAGGGGTCTGAAGAACATTTTAACTTCTTTGTTGTTCTATTCACTGGTGTTTACTGATGTGTACTCCTAAAGGAAATGTTTTTAAAATGTACAGAAACACAACTACACACAGATACGATCTATATTTTAAAGTAAGACTTGGTTTTAGACCTTTCTCAGATGTGTTTAGGGAGTTCAGTTCATATCCAGTTCTAAAAGCATCAACCCTCAGTGGACACCAGTGTTGTAGTCAGCCAAGTTGAAATCATTGTACAAGGACATTATTTTCAGCAAGTTCCAGACTTCATTCAAAAGGGAAAAAATGTTTCTTATACTTTGTCTTCAAAAACAGTAGCTGCTGTAACTTCGAAGAGGAAAAAAATCACTGGAATACAGAAGTATTGATATCTGATTTAAAATGCAAAAAACAAAAAAGGAATACAAGAGAAAAGGAGCAAAATATGTTCAGTGTGCCAAATGCAAGCATAGTAATAATCTGTAAGTGTTTAGAAGATATAATGACCATTTCCTTAGGAGGAAGAGTCATTATATCTTCTAAACACTTACATTTAGTTGAGTGCAGGGTGCTAGGACAAGGAGAAACGGGTCCTGATTTCTGTGTAATTTTCTATCAAACTCAAAGTTGCTGATTATATAGTTTCAGCCATTTTTGAAAAATGTTTTTTGGCACACACGAGTAAAGTTCTTAACTAATCCAGGACTGCTGATGTGAATGCAGCAAGAATTTATTTACAATTAGGACTAACAGTCCCAAAGGTAAAGCCATTTTTTTAAAGTCTTTAGGAAACTTACCTCTGCAAAAATTCTACTTTCCCCTCCCCGAAGGGTGTCAACTTGGGATAGGTGAATCAAATAATAAATTTGCTGAGTAGCACAAATATTAGTGAAGACTTTGCAGCTCTCATGATTTCTGCTACCTTTTAAAAGGCTTATAAGTTCTACGCTTCTCTTTCGGTAAGCTATATTAACCAAGAAACCCAGGAAAACATAAACGTTTGCTGGCATGAAAGATAATTTATAATTCCAGAGTAAAAAATGCTATTTATCTACTGTCATCTTCAGACTACATGCCTCATCTGCATTCATATTTTAATGCTGATTGAAAATATTGCTTGCTTCTTTCATTATAGTTTCCTCCCCGAGATATATTTTCTCAGAAAGGTCACTTCCACACTACTGTATTTCTGAGACTACATCTTTCTACCCTGCCAGGATATTTTTTTCCTTATTACTTTACCACATTATGTCTCGTAAATTTTTTTTAAAAAACTGATTTTAAGTTGTTTATAGTGTAGTCAAGTGTTTGTCTAGGGATATTTCCATGCAATGGGAGGTTTTTGAATTTGGTCTACAGAGCAGAACCATCAGTATCACCTAGAAGAAATGCACAATCTCAGGATTCATCCCAGATCTGCAGAATAAGAATCTTCATTTTCACAAGATCCCACAGTGATTTACATATACTTTAAACTCAGAGAAGTAGAAGGTTTTACAAGGTCAAGGACTGTGGGGAGGAGCCCCCATCTAGCCCAACTCCTCCTAGGATTCTGTGTCTGCCACGCCTTAAGAGATTGTTCTCTACAGATTTGGTGGTGGATCTGCCAGAGATATTTCTCCTGTGTTTTCTCTAGTGGGAAGAGTAGCAGGGTATCATTTAGCACTCTGTCACTCTGTCCAGGGCAAGTCCCATAGACAGTAACATTCTGAAGAGAACCAACTAACTGTTCTTTACCATTCTATCTCTACTGCTAGAAAGCAGTGACTGGCATATAATAGTTGTTCGCAAATAAAATGCAATTGGAATCCTAGAAGCACCAAAATCATTGGTGAAATATATAAACATTTCAACAACTTGAAAGAGACGTATGGTCAACATGAAATCACCTACCCTCGTAGTTTCGTTGTTACTGATCAAGTCAAAAGTATGGTTTTGTAAGATATATAGTCTACTCCGAATCTAAGTCTCAACAAAAGCATAGTACACTTTGGTTAGGTTACTGACTCCAAGCTGCTTACTGACATCATAAAACATGTATTCTAAACTTTTGAGGACTTGTTTAGACCTAATTATATGATAATAAAATGGTGGAAACCCAATAAATGCTGCTGACAGGCTGACAAGATTTACTCACCACTGGCTTGAGTCTTCGTGACTCAGTTCAACCTCAAAGGAAAAGAATTCACGGCCTTTACCATCCACTCTGTAGCTGGGCAGCCTTTCACCAATGCAGAGAACTAATTGCTTCTTTGTCTTTGGCTTTCACATAGTTTATTACTGGCATGATGTTCCAGTACCCAAGAAGCACAAATCGTGATCCCTGAAGCTGCTTTAACCTTTTCAAACTGTAACAACTTGATTGTATGCTTCATGACACTCCTCAGGATGACAGTCTGAAACAGAGAAGTCCGTCAGCATCCTTCATTAGTACTTTCTCCCACTTTCCAAGATAGCAAATGTCCTGCAAGTACAGGCAGAAACTTCAGCATCCATCCCTCAGTATTTTAGTGTTTCCCATTCCTGGGCACATTTCCTAACTATTAAATCATGTGTGTGCTTTGAAAACCATAAGCTCAATGAGCTTTGCCCACCTCAGCTTGCCCCAGGGCATTTAAACCCTTCACTAGAAAATTCCTCTCTGTGGGGGTTTTCTATCACAAAGCAAGAACATTAGCAAAACTCAAAAGCTCACAAAACTGAGATAAGGTATATAGAAATGAAAACAATTCTAAAAAGGCTGGAAAGGTTTACTGAAATTATAATTACCATCATATTTTGTATAGGATATGAAGTTCCTGCTAATCTGATCCTTGCCTTGCACACTCACCACCAGCTGTCCCCATATCCCAGCCCATGCACTGCATCCCCTGCTGGCTATGCATCCTTACAAAGACACACTACAACTGCTCACACTTGGGTCTTCCACTCTACTGGGTAAATGTCTACTCTTCTGTGACAGCCTTGCTCAAATAACTTCTATCAATGCTACTTAAACCACAGGTCATTTTCTATCCTGCAAGCAATGTATAAATTTACATAAACCCTAGTTTAGTGCATTTCACATTTATTATAATCATTTACATATGTCCCTACCCTAGAATGCAGGATATTTTTACATTCTAGTGAGAAGAGTAGTAGGGTGCCATTTAGCACTCTGTCACTCCGTCCAGGGCAAGCCACATAGACAGTAACATCCTAATAAGAAACAACTACATCTTCTCTACCATTATATCTCTACTGCCAGAAAGCAGTGACTGGCATGTAACAGGTGTTCACAAATAAGATGCAAATGGAATCCTAGAAGTATTTAGTTAGTTAGCACTACATATCCAGTGCCCATTTAAGTAAGTACTTGACACTAAATAAACAAGAAAACAAAAAATAATCACTAGGTTATGCCTAAAATTAGAGACATTTTAGGAAACATTTAAGACCCACTAACATGCCTTCATAATTAGAAAACATTCTACTAATAACATAAGTGTAAAAATGTTTCCTGTAATAAAAGCATAATAACACAAACATATGAAACCATTAGGTCACTCGCCTTTGAGAAATTTAAAAATAAAACTACAGAAATTGCTGCTACTTGGCAGGAGTAAATGAATTCTGTTTCTCTAAACTAGAAGCAATAATCCTATTAATTTGAATGACTGAGAGGCATCTCAGTCTTTACGTAGGCCAATTTCATCGTATAGTCCCATAATCATATTATTTTTCTGAAAATGTTGCTTAAATACTAACATGAGAGCATCCCAAAGCAAACCAAAAATGATACAATTTTATTATACTTTCAAGTTAGCAATGCAGTAAAAAAAATTTTTTTAAGAAATAAAATTAGGGGCTGGGCGCAGTGGCTCACACCTGTAATCCCAGCACTTTAGGAGGCTGAGGTGGGTGGATCATGAGGTCACGCGATCAAGACCATCCTGGCTGACATGACAAAACCCCATCTTTACTAAAAATACAAAAATTAGCTGGGCATGGTGGCATGTGCCTGTAGTCCCAACTACTCAGGAGGCTGAGGCAGGAGAATCGCTTAAACCCGAGAGGCAGAGGTTGCAGTGAGCTGAGATTATGCCACTGCCCTCCAGCTTGGGCAATAGAGCGAGACTCTGTCTCTAACAAAACAAAAAGAAAGAAAGAAAGAAAAGAAAATTAGGGTCTAGAAAAATACCTGCAGTGGGCCAGGACCAAGATGGCTGACTAGAAGCAGTGGCAATCAGAGGATCCCATAGAAAAGAACCATAATAGCTGTGAATCCTGTACCGCAACTGAGGTATCTAGGTTCTCTCATCAGAACTGACTAGGCAGCTGGCATGATCCACGTAGAGGAAGGAAGAGCAGTGTGATGCAGTGGCCCACCTGAGAGCCACATGGAGCAGGAGAGCCTCCACCCCTTAGCCAAGGGAGGTGGTGAATAAGCATGCTACCCAGCCAGGGAAACCATGCTTTTTCCATGAAACCATGCAACCCATAGATCGGAAGATCCCACTAGTGAATTCATGCAACTGAGGCCTAGGGTCCCAAACTTGGAGGCATGCAGATTCTCAATGGCCTCTCAGTAGAATCTGCTTAAGCCAGCTGAGTTTTCTGGGGGAGGGGAGATCAGCACCACAGCTGTGGCTGCCTGATATCTAAGCCTTTTAAGTTCCTTCTGGGAGGTGCAGCAGCCAGCACTACAACTCATAACTGCCTAACATGCTAAGTTCCCTGGGTGGGGGAAGGACAGCATCCATCTCTATAGATCCAATCCATGCTTTTCCCCTGCTGGAGACAGCTTGGTTCCAAGAGGAGTGCCCCACAGCCCAACATACCAGCTGTGGCAGACTGCAGCCAGAGCACCTCTTTAGGCCTGACCCTGACTCATCCTTCCTCATTGGGCAGGGCCTCCCTGCAGGAAAGCCAACAACTCTAGCCAGAGGCTCAGGGACAGAATCCTGAGCTCCCTGGGCCTGAGCCCCTAGGGGGAAGGGTGACCACAGTCTCTGTGGACCAGCAGACTTATCCTTTCCTCCTGGTAGTTCTGAGGAATCAAGGCAGCCCAGATGAGTAGGTATCCCCCCAGTGAAGCACACCACCTCCATCAAGGCACAGTCAAAGTGCTTTGTTAAACGGGTCCTGTTCTCCATGGTACCCAAATAGGTGAGACCCTTCAACAAGGGTTTTCAGACACCCTATACAGAAGTGATCCTATTGGCGTCAGGTTTGTCCCCCTGCAGGTCAGAGATCCTAGAAGAAGAAGACACCCATCTTTGTTATTCTCCAACCTCTTTGAGTGACATCTCCAGGCACGGGAGCAAACCAGAAGAATAGAGCCTGAATTGAACCCCAGTCAAACTGCAGCAGCCCTACAGAAGAGGGACCTGATCATTGAAAGAAAAACAAACAGAAAGCAATAACAACAGCATCAACAACAACAAAAAAGTCCCACAAAAACCCCATCCAAGGGTGAGCAGCCTCAAAGATCAAACCTTGACAAACTCATGAAGATGAGAAAGAATCAATGAAAATATGCTGAAAACCCACAAGGCCAGAGTGTCTCTTCTCCTCCAAATGATCGCAGTGTCTCTCCAGCAAGGGTGCAGAGCTGGACAGAGGATGAGATGGACAAATTGACAGAAGTAGGCTGCAGGTGATGGGAAAAAAAAAACTCCGCTTAGCTAAAGGAAAATGTTGTAACCCAATGCAAAGAAGCTAAGAACCTTGATAAAAGATTAGAAGAGCTGCTAACTAGAATAACCAGTTTAGAGAGGAACATAAATGACCTGATGGAGCTGAAAAACACAGCACAAGAACTTCATGAAGCATACACAAGTATCAGTAGCCAAATCGACCAAGTGAAAGAAAGGATATCATAGTTTAAAGATCACCTTGCTGAAATAAGACATGCAGACAAGATTAGAGAAAAAATAATGAAACAGAATGAACAAAGCCTCCAAGAAATATGGGACTACATAAAAAGACCAAACTTACAATTGATTGCAGTACATGAAGGAGACAAGGATAATGGAAACAAGCTGGAAAACACACTTCAGGATGTTATCCAGGAGCATTTCCCCAACCAAGCACGACAAGACAACATGCAAATTCAGGAAATATAGGGAACACCACTAAGATACTCCACGAGAAGGTCAACCCCAAGACACATAATTATCAGATTCTCAAAGGTTGAAATGAAGGAAAAATGTTAAAAGCAGCCAGAGAGAAAAGCCAGGTCACCTACAAGGGAAGCCCATCAGACTAACAGTAGACCTCTCAGCAGAAACCCTGTACACCAGAAAAGAGGGCCAATATTCAACATTCCTAAAGAAAAGAATTTTCAGCCCAGAATTTCATATCCAGCCAAACTAAGCTTCATAAACAAAGGAGAAATAAAATCCTTTACAGACAAGCAAATACTGAGGGAACTCATCACCACCATGCCTACATCGAAAGAGCTCCTGAAGGAAGCACTAAATATGGAAAGAAAAAAACAGCAGCAACCACTGCAAAAGCCACACCAAAATATAAAGATTAATGATATTATGAAGAAACTGCATCAACTGGTATGCAAAATAACCAGAGAGCATCATGATGACAGGATCAAATTTATACACAACAATATTAACCTTAAATGTAAATGGGCTATATGCCCCAGTTAAAAGACATAGGCTGGCAAATTGAATAAAGAGTCAAGACCTATTGATGTGCTGTATTCAGGAGACCCATCTCACACGCAAAGACACACATAGGCTCAAAATAAAGGGATGGAGGAAAATTTACCAAGCAAATAGAAAACAAAAAAAGAAAAAAACAGCAGAGGTTGCAATCCTAATCTTTGATAAAACAGACTTTAAACCAACAAACAGCAAAAAAGACAAAGAAGGGCATTACATAATGGTAAAGGGATCAATGCAACAAGAAGAGCTAACTATTCTAAATATATATGTACCCAATACAGGAGCACCCAGATTCATAAAACAAGTTCTTAGAGACCTACAAAGAGATTTAGACTCCCACACAATCATAGTGGGAGACTTTAACATCCCATTGTCAATATTAGACAGATCAACAAAACAGAAAATTAACAAGGATATTCAGGACTTGAACTCAGCTCTGGATCAAGTGAACCTAATAGATGTCTCTGCACCACAAATCAACAGAATATACATTCTTCTCAGTGCCACATGTCACTTGTTCTAAAATTGGCCACATAATTGGAAGTAAAACACTGCTCAGCAAAAGCAAAAGAACTGAAATCATAATAGTTTCACAGACCACAGTGCAATCAAATTAGAACTCAAGATTAAGAAACTCACCCAAAACCACACAATTACATGAAAATTGAACAACCTGCTCCTGAATGACTCCTAGGTAAATAATGACATTAAGGCAGAAATCAAGTTCTTTGAAATCAATGAGAACAAAGAGACAATGTACCAGTATCTCTGAGACACAGCTAAAGCAGTGTTAAGAGGGAAATTTATAGCACCAAATGCCCACATCAGAACGCCAGAAAGATCTCAAATTGACACCCTAACATCATAATTAAAGGACTTAGAGAAGCAAGAGCAAACTAATCCAAAAGCTAGCAGAAGACAAGAAATAACTAAGATCAGAGCAGAACTGAAGGAGATAGAGACACGATAAAGCCTCCAAAAAAAAAAAAATCAATGAATGCAAGAGCTCGGTTTTTGAAAAAATTAACAAAATAGGCCACCAGCTAGAGTAATAAAAAAAGAGAGTAAAATAAAATAGACACAATAAAAAATGATAAAAAGGGATACCACCACTGACACCACAGAAATACAAACTACCATTGGAAAATACTATAAACACCTCTACACAAATAAACTAGAAAATTGAGAAGAAAAATAAAAATTCCTGGACACACACACCCTCCCAACACTAAACCTGGAAGAAGTTGAATCCCTAAATAGACCAATAACGAGTTCTGAAATTGAGGCAGTAATGAATAGCCTACCAATCAAAAAAAAAAAAAAAAAAACCTAGGACCAGACAGATTCACAGCCGAATTCTACCAGAGATACAAACAGGAATGGTACCATTCCTTCTGAAACTATTCCAAACAGTTGAAAAGGAGAGCCTCTTCTCTAACTCATTTCATGTAGTCAGCATCATCCTGATATCAGAACCTGGCAGAGAAACAACAACAACAACAAACTTCAGGCCAATATCCCTGATGAACATTGATGCAAAAATCCTCAATAAAATACTGGCAAACTGAATCCAGCACCACATTAAAAAACATCCACCATGATCAAGCTGGCTTCATCCCTGGGATGCAATGCTGGTTCAATGTATGCAAATCAATAAATGTAATCCATCACATAAACAGAACCAAAGACAAAAACCACATGATTATCTCAATAGATGCAGAAAAGGCCTGTAATCAAATTCAACATCCCTTCATGTTAAAAATTCTCAGTAAACTAGGTGTTGATGGACTATATCTCAAAATAATAAGAGCTATTTATGACAAACCCATAGCTAAAATCATACTGAATGGGCAAAAGCTGGAAGCATTCCCTTTTAAAACCAGTACAAGACAAGGATGACCTCTCTCACTACTCCTATTAAACATAGTATTGGAAGTTCTGGCCAGGGAAGTCAGGCCAGAGAAAGAAATAAAGCGTATTCAAACAGGAAGAGAGGAAGTCAAATTGTCTCTGTTTGCAGACAATATGATTCTAAAGTTAGAAAACCTTATCATCTCAGCCCAAAAACTCCTTAAGCTGATAAGCAACTTCAACAAAGTCTCAGGATACAAAATCAATGTGCAAAATCACACATTTCTTT
>NW_016807882.1:1749527-1791714 GCF_001698545.2 Rhinopithecus bieti
TTTTTTTTTTTTTTTTTTTTTTTTTTTAATAGAAACAGGTTTCACCATACTGGCCAGGCTGGTCTCAAACTTCTAACCTCATGATCTGCCCACCTCAGCCTCCCAAAATGCTGGGATTACAGGCGTGAGCCACTGCACCCAGGCAAAAATCACAAACATTTCTTTACCCCAGCAATAGACAAGCAGAGAGCCAAATCATGAATAAACTCCCATTCACAATTGCTACAAAGAGAATAAAATACCTAGGAATACAACTTACAAGGGATGTGAAGGACCTCTTCAAGGAGAACTACAAACTACAGCTCAAGGAAATAAGAGAGGATACAAATAGAAAAATATTCCATCCTCATGGATAGGAAGAATCAATACCATGAGAATGGCCATACTGTCCAAAGTAAATTATACATTCAATGCTATTGACATCAAACTACCATTGACATTCTTCACAGAATTAGAAAAAACTACTTTAAATTTCATATGGAATCAAAGAAGACCCCACATAGCCAAGACAATCCTAAGCAAAAAGAACAAAGCTGGAGGCATCACGCTACCTGACTTTATACTACAAGGCTACAGTAACCAAAACAGACATATAGAACATGGTACTGTACCAAAACAGACATATAGAACAAGGGAACAGAACACAGACCTCAGAAATAACACCACACATCTACAACCATCTGATCTTCAACAACCCTGACAAAAACAAACAATGGGGAAAGGCTCTCCTGTTACATAAATCATGCTGGGAAAACTGGCTAGTCATATGCAGAAAATTGAAACTGGAACCTTGCCTTACACTTTATACAAAAATTAACTCCAGATGGATTAAAGACTTAAACATAAAACCCAAAACCCCAAACACCCTAGAAGAAACACTAGGCAATACCATTCAGTACATAGGTGTGGGCAAAGGCTTCATAACAGAAACACCAAAAGCAATTGCAACAAAATCCAAAGTTTACAAATGACATCTAATTAAACTAAAGAGCTTTCGCACAGCAAAAAAAAAAGAAAAAAATTATCATCAGAATGAACAAGCAACCTACAGAATGGGAGAAAATATTTGCAATCTGCCCTTCTGACAAAGGTCTAATATCCAGAATTTACAAGGAACTTAAACAAATTTACAAGAAAAAAACAAACAAATGCATCAAAAAGTTGGTAAAGGATATGAACAGACACTTCTCAAAAGAAGACATTTACATGGCCAACAAACATATGAGAAAAGCTCAACATCACTGATCATAAGAGAAATGCAAAACAAAACCAAAATGAAATACCACCTCAAGTCAGTTAAAATGGTGATTATTAAAAAGTCAAGAAACAATAGATGCTGGAGAGGCTGTGGAGAAACAGGAACACTTTTACACATTGGTGAGAGTGTAAATTAGTTCAACCATTGTGGAAGACAGTCTGGTGGTTCCTCAAGGATCAAGAACCAGAAATACCATTTGACCCAGCAATCCCATTACTGCGTATATACTCAAAGGAATATAAATAATTCTACTATAAAGACACATGCACACATATGTTTATTGCAGCACTATTTACAATAGTAAAGTCAAGGAATCACCCCAAACGCCCATCAATGATTGACTGGATAAAGAAAATGTGGTACATATACACCATGGAATACTATGCAGCCATAAAAAGGAACAAAACCGTGTCCTTTGCAGGGACGTGGATGAAGCTGGAAAATCATCATCCTCAACAAACTAACACAGGAACAGAAAACACCACATGTTCTCACTCATAAGTGGGAGTTGAACAGTGAGAACACATGGAAACAGAGAGGGGAACAACACACACGAGGGGCCGTTGAGGGGTGGGGGTAAGGGGAGGGAACTTAGACAATGAGTCAATAGGTGCAGCAAACCACTATGGCACATGTATATCTATGTAAAAAATCTGCAGGTTCTGTACATGTATCCCAGAACTTAAAATAAATAAATCGTTTAAAAAATCTTAAAACAAAGAAAGAAAAATACCTTGAGGAGACAAATGTCACCTTTAAAAATAACCATTCTCCTAATTATTTTCCAACGCTTCCTATGAGAAAAACATGTGCTGTGTTATCTAATTATGAGTTTTGAGTACTGAGGATCTTCTTCACAAAGTCACGGTGCATGACAGAATGAATATTTTCAGCCTAAGAAATAGGTAGAATGTCCTTTGCCAAACAGGAATAAAGAAAAGTGGAGGAAAAATTTATTCCCATTTATGTGCTTTACTTTCTAATTAACAGCCACAATAGCATCAAAGAAAACTCTCTTTTTTAGGGGAAAATATGATTCTGCAAAATTTGAAATAGTCTCTGGCAAAAGCATGATGAGAGGGACCAAACATAGGATGCCAAGTTTCTGGCCATTCTCATTTCTCTTATATGACACCTAAGAAACCCAGTCAAATTCTCTATCCTTATGTATGAAGTTCTTTCCTTTATTTTATGGCACACATAACTAGTATATACAACTGTTTCCTCATAACACATGTTATTTATACACTAGGCTACTGTCATCTTCTAGAAGTGGAAATGTATAGGGCTGAAATATATAGGCTCTGTATCCCTGCTCTCTCACTTAGTAAATTTAGATAAGTGGCTTCACCTCTCTAGGCTTCACTTTTCTTTTATGTAAAATAGAGCTTATAAAAATACGTATTTCAAAAATTTCAAGACAAAAGTTTTCACATTTTAACATTTCTGAAATCAGGATGTTCCTTACAATTGCGATCAGGCTAACCTGTAATTGGGTTTTGCCCAAGAGGATTTTATCATGCTCCTGCCCAGAATTTTCTACCCTTCCTGAATCCAGTGCAAAGATTGAGCCATGCAAGTGCTCTTGCTTTACCCTTCTAAGTGATGGATTTATTTTCATTTACCCTTATCCTGAAGGTAGAGATAGCCCTTTGTTGTCCTGGATTTATAGAAAGTTCTCCTATCTTAAATGATGTTTCTTTCTTTATATTGTATAAAACAACAGTGCATCTTACAATTGAAGACTCTTAGATATGAAGAACTCTCCCAGAGGGTAGATGCGAGGAGTAAATAAGATCATGCATGAAAGAGCCGATAGCAGTGCATGCCACATGACAAGCACTCAACAAGTGCTATCATTTCTGTCTTACTATCAATATCTAGTTGTCGCTACACAGAGAAACACATTAGTTACTTAATTCTCTTAACCTATGTACAAAATGCAAGCCTCAAAATGAACCAATAATGCCTTTTAAAATAGACCAACTAAAGCAGTGCCCCTGTGAAATCCAGGGTAGCCATCACCTGTGGCTAGCGATGGCCTCCACAGGGCAAGACTCAAACTCAAGTCTATTTTCCAGAAATGATCTTGCCAAATGTTTCAAATCCCCTCTGCTGGCTAAGACTGGCTTTACAGAAAGTGTTCCCATTTTTGTTAATGGAAAGAGGGATTTAATCTTGCAGAGTTCCTCCTTAACATGCTCAAAATGGACTCCCCGGAGTTCTACAGATGCCGCATCAGCAGCGCAGGCGGGCTGGCTGGCAAAGACGCAATTCTCCTGGTATCCCAAAGACTAACTCGAAGGTCATGCTACTTTGCTAATTCAGTAAAATGTAATTACACTGCAAAAAGCTGGTTATTTTTTGTTCCTCTTGTTGATATACAAAGTTCTTGCAATGTAAATTGCTTAAACACCAGGGTGCTCACATACATACATATTCAGTGGCAGTGCATCTGCATCTATTCAAAGAGCTCTAGATTTGGGCTTGAGAAGGAACCAGTCAATATACACCATCTACAGCCAATGGCAATAATTTATCTTCCTTTTCTGGGTCCAAGCCCTTTTCCTCTGCCACTCAAGCATGCAGGAAGCAGCCCAGTGATGGCAGATTATGTATTACTTTCAGAGCTGCTTCATTGCACAACTCCAAGGGGTGCTGTTCATATCACAGTCAGTGTGAACAGTGCCTCCTGGAGTTACGCAGGCACTATTTGTGAGGCCATAAATGACAGCCCTGGTACTAGTAATTGGAGCTAAGGCAGGATCACATGGATTCTTTATAAATTAAAACATGCATTGAGGTTATTTGATAGTGTACTGACTAATAAAATATCATACCTTAAAAACAAACAAATAAATAAGCAAATAAATAACTTGAAACTACAGTAACCATGGTTTTATAATTACTGTCTTTATGAAAGTGCATTATTTATCTATACAGTAAATAATCTAAAGGAGAACCTGTATAAGGCTTCCAGTGTTTAAAACAAACCAGCTTTTTTGTTTATAAACATCAAGCTGGTATGGGTGTAAGTGGTACAGAACACCAGAGGATTCATCCAGCCTCCAGTTTATCCCTCTGAGTTCTCTCTCTTTTCAAAAGCCTCCACAGAAGATCTTCACCTTCTGTAGTTACTCATCTGAATGTCACTCCTCTTAAGGTCACGATTTCTTCCTGTTGTATAATAAAATCCATTCTTTTACCACTAAAGGCACTTTCTGACGGTAAATCTTTAAGGAAGATAAAGACAGCTCTTGTTAGTACAAAGTAGTTCACACTTGCAAATTTTAAGTCCTTGTTAAAGAAATCTGATATTGTGCCATACCTCCTGCCCCAAATAAGTTTCCTAGACTACTGTTTGGCAATATGTTCTCTAAAAATCCTAAATCAGAGGCCTTTTCTGAGTAATAATAAACTAAGTGCTCAAATATAATGAAATGTTGTCCATCAAGCATTTCTTTCACCAGATTATCTGATATTCTATGATTCCTTCTTAATTAAACAGACTGTAATGCTCCCCCCCACAATCCTGGATTTGGGATGAATGAAAAAGAAAGTCTGTACTTCCTAGTTTACCTTCTCTAATATTAAACTTCAGAGAATGGAGTGGGTACACTCCTTCCTTTCTGGCAGAACAAGTAGGCACCCACGCCACAGTAGGAATAGCTCCCAGGGCCCAAGGGTGTCACAGCACAAGCAGGGTGAAAGATTGTTCCCATGAGGGGGCAGCCTGTATGGAACATCAGAGCTATAGCAGTGGGAGGAGCAGCCCTCAATGTGGAGTCAGAGCCTGATAAGTGTATGTAATATGCAGTGTTGGAGTCCTCACAAGGGCAGGAGGGCATCCACAGGGGTGGCCTGGTACAAGGTATCAGGAGGGTATGAGTAGGATAATAAGGGTTTTCAGCTGATGGAGGAAAGAGGAAGTGGTATTGAGATGTCGGAGCCTAACCAGGGTGAAGGTGAAGGAAATGGCAGTGGAGATGGAAAACTGGTCACATACAAAGGATGATCAAATATGTAAATAACTAGATAAGGATGATGGGTTCCAGGTTTCTCATTATTGGAGAAGTGGGTTTCAAATATGGAAAAGAAGAAAACTAGAATTATCTTTGTAATGTTGAGTGAGAACTGGTGGTATCCATGTGAACCCATGTTTTTCAATATATGTAGAGAAAAAAGAAATAAATATAATGTAAATATGCATTTGAATATGTGGGAGGGGGTCAATGAGATGGTATCTGTGAATATACATTATATACTATACATATATACACACACATACACATTCCGTAAGGCTGGGAGGTATTGCCAACAGCAACAGTATGCCTGTTGCCCAAATCTAGGTCCCTGAATACCATTCTTTACCAAAAAAAAAAAAAAAAAAAAACACACACACACACAAAACTGGAACCATTTGGAGACCTGTCTGAATATAGGGCTGGGGCAATGTACCTGACAAACATGTCTAACCTATATCATGAGAAAATATCAAACAAACTGAGACTGAAGGACATTCTATAAAATAAATGGCCTGCAATCTTCAAAACTATCGAGGTCATGAAAGTCAAGGAAAGTCTGAGAAACTTTTCTAGACCGAGAGAGACTAAAGAGATATGACAACCAGATAAAACACGTAATTCTGAACTGGATGCTTCTCTATGAAGGATATTATTGAGGCAATTGACAAAACTTCAATGGAGTCAGAAGATTAAATAGTGGCAATGTATCAATATTAATTTTCTCTATTTGATGCTTATGCTATGTTTATGTAGGACAGTCTTTGTGGGAAACAGTATACTAAACATTAACATTGTATCTATGTTAAGTTTCCTGAATTTGACCTTTGTACTGCAATTGTAAAAGAGAATATCTTTGTTCTAAGGAGATGCATACCGACATGTTTTGAGGTGAAGTGTTACGATGTATACAGTTCAATCTCAAATGTTTCAGAAAAAAATATTTATAATAGTAAAGCATACACACTCACATATATAACATGTGTGTGCGTGGAGAGAGAAAGGGAGAATGAAAGGGAGAATGAGAGCACAAATTTGCCAGTGTGAACAATTAACGAGCCTAGATGAAGAATATGTACAGATTCCTTTTGCTCTTTTGGAACTCCTTTAGGATTGAAATTTTTTTCAAAATAAAAATTTCAACAATAAAATAGCAAAGCAAACTGAAAATCACCTCAATCATGCTTCCCAATCTTAGTGGCATCTCTGAATTCCCAGGGGTGCTTTGTATAAACTAAAGATTCCTGGCATACACCCCACATTTACAAATCAAAATCTCTGAGAATTCTGACTAGAAAGTTTTCAAAGTTTCTCAGGGGTCTGAATGCATCTCATCTACTGACCAGCATTTGGGAGCCACTAATCTGTCTCCCTCATTTTACAAATGAAGAAACTGAGACACCAGGAGGTTATGGAACTTGCTTAAGGCCACATTGATAGGTAATGACAGACAGATCAGAATCTAGGTCTCCTAACTCCCAGCCCACGTTTCTTTGATCACAATTCATAAAGGGATGCCCTGCAGTAGGATTGCTTTTAAAAATGTATATATATTGCTCTTTATAGTTTTCTCAACTTAAAATGTTGTTGAGTTCGACCCCAAAGCTTCCTAGAGAGCTCTGCAATGCGATTGTGACTATCCTCAGAGCACAGAGCTAAGTTGGAGACCTCATCTTGGAAAATACATAAACTGGTTTTAACTATGTTTTCAAGTCAAAACGTCAAGCCTTTTAATATTTGCTAGTTAATGGGTTTCATCCCTAAAGGAAATAAAAGCAGTTGGAAGAAAGAAGTGGGGCAAGCAAGTAAAGAGCCTATGTTGATGAAGATAATCTCTGATGAAGACTCAACTAGCATGACTGAAGCATTACTCTTCCCCTCTCTCTAGAATGCAGAAGCAATTATATCAAGGAAACTATGCATTTGCACTGGAATCTTATGGTGAAATATCTGTGTATTTCCTAGCAAACATCTCTTCTCATGAGAAACAGGGAAAGGATAAATTACATCAGTTTATTCTTTTGATTCCCTCTGCTGAGCCAGTTCCTGCTTCAGTGACAGAAGCCTTATAATCAGATTTGTGCAAGTATTTCTGTCCAGACTTGCTGAGCTTTGTCAGCACAAAATGTTCACAAACTGCTAACATACAGTAGTATTTTTTTCTGTTGATTTGTACAGTATCATTTAATTTCACTTTTTTCCACCTATAGACCACATATTTTATTCCCAAGCAAAGAAAAGGAAAAGCTACTCACCTAGGAAACCCACTATCCTCTCATCACATAAGAATCTGGAGACCAGAGAATGCAGTTAACATGAGTGGAGTTAAAGAAATCAAGCCCCACTTCCTGACAGTTGAATAGGTGTGGAATTCACAACAGCAAAATATTTCTACTAACTTGGATACACTTAAGGTAACACACTAAATAGTATTGTTAAGCATTATATTTGAGCCAGAAGTGAGTCCACCAGCTAATTCCACTACCTACTCACTCAGCTACACCACAATCTTGGATTTTCCCCAAAACCATCATAAGTTGGCATATTTGTAGCAGAGGAATGGGGCAATGCCATGCCAATAGTCAGTGATAACCTGTATTTCCAAGAAAGTACAGGCGGTCCTCGACCTACCATGGTTTGACTTGCAATGGTTTAACTTGGGATATTTTGACTTTATGATGACACTTTCTGCTGTGTACATTAGTAGTCAGTACCTATAATCACTTTGTTTTACACTTGTAGTGATATAGTCAACAAGTCACATGAGATATTCAACATTTTATTAGGAAATGGGCTTTGTGTTAGATGATTTGCCCAACTGTAAACTAATGCAAACACATTTAAGGTAGGCTAAGCTAAACTAAGATATTCAGTAGGTTAGGTATATTAAATGCATTTTGACTTAACAGTATTTTCAACTTACGATGGGCTGATTGAGATGTAACCCCATGGTAAGTCGAGGAGCATCTATATTATCAATCCAACCAAATATCCTCCTCATTGCTGAGGTCAGAAGTCTGGGACTTCTCTTCCCTCTTATGTAATAAGTCTTAAGGTTTTGTAAGTGTGACTTTTCCTTTTCTCACAGATCTAACCTGTCTCTTCTGTTTCTACTGCTTGGGTTAGTCTCTCAGCTATCTTTGATTTAGACACTTTGAATAGCATTCTAATGTGCTTCCACGTCATTGGTCTCTCCAGTTTCCATCCATTCTTTATGATGCTTCTGAGTTAGCTTCTTTAAAATATAGATTTGATTATCTATATACTTAATCAAAAGTCTTCTATGGCTCCCTGTGATCTACAGAATAAAGCCCAGCTCTTTGCACAGCTTCCTACCCCTTTGCAAAACACATTCCCTCAACACACAAGAAATCAATCACTTGGTGCTTCGGTGCTTTAGGACTTTTGGTAACATGAGGGACTGAAACCATATTAATATAAATAGGCTCACATCTCACAAGGAATATGTAAATGCTGATTAAAAGATCCAAATATATATCTCATCTCAAAAGAAAGAACAATAAGAGCTGCGTTGGGGAAACAATAAGGAATGGTAAAGCCTGTATAGTAGGCAGAAGATGCTTCCCAGCCATATAAAAGGGTTTCAGCCCCAGATAACGGCTGTAGAGGGTAAGGGCTGAGCATCTACCCACCACATATGGAGAAAATATGTAGCTTTGGCCCATGTGAAAGGAAAATGGACCTAAAACACTGAATGACTTCAACATCCTCTAAGGTCTGGTCTATCTGTGGAAATGAGACCACAAAAATTCTAACCATTAGCCCAGAGGAAGCTGTACGAAAGGCTGCCATTTGATCGGGCCACCATTTGATCAGGCCAGTGGGAGAGGAAAGGTTCCAATCAGAAATCAAAACCTCAGGCCCATGCCAGAATGGGTTTTGTTCTAAATTTGCATTGCCTGTGTTGTAAAGAAACCCCAAAATAAACATTAATCTAGGCTGTGAAATCCACAGAGCCCAGGCAGAAGCAAATAGGAAGCTATTCAGTGAGGACATGTCTACAATTCAATGCTCATGGACGTTTTCCAAAAAAAAAAAAACCACGGAAGATGATTTTCCAATAAAATATTACAAACCCTAGGAAAAGTAATCCACCATGAGCCAGGGAAGATGCAACAATTGAGAAAGTAGTTCACCAAAAACTGGAGGTAGTATAACAATTTGATAAAAGGAAAGAATATAGAGTTCGATTGGACATCATCGGACTAGTCTTGGATACCAAAAACTACCAAAACAAAGGCAACTGTTCTTTGAAAAGTTGTCTCTTTCAGGGGCCATGTGCCATCTTGATGTGGCTTCCTAGTGTACATTTCTTTAATTCTCTGCTCCCTTCAGATTACCTTTATCTACTTAAAAATAACAACTTTGTCCTTACTTCCATTTGAACGTATTTTTCCATATGCCATATGGAAGCCAGTATACCTCAGTGTTGTAACATTAGATTCTGTAATTAAAATTTCTGAATTTGCCTTGATTCTGCCACTTACTGGCTGTATGATCTTCAACTTTCCCTCTTTTTTTTTTTTTTTTTTTTTTTTTTTTTTTTTTTTTTTTTGAGAGAAGTCTCGCTCTTGTCCCCCAGGCTTCAGTGCAATGGCTCGATCCCAGCTCACTGCAACCTCCGCCTCACAGGTTAAAATGATTCTCCTGCCTCTGCCTCCTAGGTAGCTGGGATTAAGGTGCCTGTCATCATGCCTGGATAATTTTTTGTATTTTTAGTAGAGACGGGGTCTCACCATGTTAGTCAGGCTGGTCTCAAACTCCTGACCGCGTGATCCGCCCACCTCGGCCTCCCAAAGTGCTGGGATTACAGGAGTGAGCCACCGCGCCCAGCCAACTTCGCCTCTTTTTGAAGTTCCTTGCTTGTAAAGTAAGAATAATGGTTTGTATCTAGCAGGATTGATGAAGAGATCTGATGACATAGCACTGTAAAGCTCTCTGCCTAGGACCTGGCACAGAAAAGTAATAAATAAATGTTATTCATTGTTATTCTTACAAATTACCTTGCACTCATTATCATATATCCTTGCAACAATTTTGTAAAAAAAATATTACCTCTGTGTTACATATTGGGAAACAGTTCATGGAGGTTAAATAATGTTCTTGAGATAATATTGCTAGTAAGTAGTGGAGCTTGAGCATGAACCCAGATCTCTTTGACTCTGAGACCTATGTGGTCAACCTCTACATGATACTGTACTGATAAAACTATTCATGAGCCCAAAATGATCACCCACAACCTTGTCTGCTAACTCTAGGATTCACCACTGACAGGAAACAATTTCTCTATGGCTTAATTTAAATTCATTTATTTGCTGAACTTATCATGCTTCTAATATGAGTCTAAGCACTGCATAAGGCATGGAGGTCTACAGTAGGGAGCAATGCTGCTGCAATCTAGTGAGATAATCAGACAGTACCTACCCTAAGTAAGAGAGAGAGTGTGTGTGTGTGTGTGTGTGTGTGTGTGTGTGTGTGTGTGTTTAAAATTGTAAAGAGTATTGTGAAAAATATCACAGGGCACAGTAACAGGGTGACAAGTGAAAGCTCCCTTAACAAGAGTGTCACAGAAAGGCATCTGCCAGAAGATAAAATTTAGGGTGACACTTTTAAAGTGTTTAAAGGAGCCAACATGTGAGGAACAAAAGGCAGAGTAATCATGTGCAGTAATATTGTCTAGGCATATTGGAGGAATGCAGCAATGCTGGAGCCGCTGAGGACAGGGGATCTGAGGAGAGAGAGCAAGCAAGGGAGAAGAGTGATGAGGGGAAAAGGAGCTGAGTGGTCATGGAGGCCCATGTTGTGGAGTTCAGATTATACATTAAGTGCAATGAGAAACCACTGAAATTTTTTAAGTAGAGGAATGACATGATCTGATAGTATTTTTTTAAAAATTACTCCAACTGGAGAATGGGCTTAATAGACAACATGCTACAAATGAAGAAACCAAGTAGGAAGCAATGGCAATACATCAGTAGTGATAGGAGAGTAACAGAGAAATGAGTAGAGAGGCAAGATGTATTTTTGAGAGAAAATGAAGAACAGTGCTGTTGGATTGAAGAGATTCTGACATAATAGGCTCTCACTCATTCAAGAGTAGGCCTAATACATCTTGAGTCACTGCTTAGTCAATGATTGGCTTCCTCTGAGTTCTGTGTCTATTCCCAACCAACCAGCTATGATCAGGGACCAGAGGCAGCATGAGTGGTAATCATTGGAGAGGCTGTGGATGAAGCAGGCTCCATGAGAAAATGTCACATTTCCTCTATTCAATCTCATCTCCCATACTAGAGAGTGAGCTCTTCGTGACATGGATTTTATCTTGTCAAATTTTACCCCACATCAATTAACAATGTTTTTTACATAGTATGTGCTCGATAAATATATTTTCAATTAAACTAAATTACTCAAGACTAAATCAATGTCACATGAAATTGAAAATCTGTCTCTTTTTTTCTCCCTCTTTTTGTTTGTTCCCTTTCTGTCTCCATGTTCCTTTCTCTTCCATGTAACCACTATTTTTTTTTTTTTTACTGGCTGTCAGACTTTACCATTCAGAAATGACCAAAACAAAAGGAAAAAAATGGTACAAAGAGAAAATCAGCAGTTCTGTTCAATAGCCAATTGTTTCCCTGACAGCATCCAGACAAATAGTCTAAATCACAAATGCATTTGTGACCCTCATTTTGGAAGGGCTGCTCTAATCTTAGGGATGGAATTGAACTTCAAAATGGGTATCAAGGTCCTTGGGGCCCCTCAATTTGCTGTTCCAACACCCCAGTGGCTGAACTGCTACCATCCTTTTCATTCACTTAATAAAATAACAAGAAAACCATAATAGCCAAATTTTCTCTCAAATGCCAATGTAGCGAGCAATCATTCCCAAATTCTAAGGCAGTAAAAGACTACTTTGAACAATGCTTTATTTTACCTCATTTATTTCTCAATTTTATCCTTAGATTAGATATATACCTATGAAATAGGAGACAATACCTCGAACAGCAGAATAGTTTAAAGTTGTGAAGCAGATTAAGCAAAGAAATATGTATAATCACCATAGAATCCCTATGTTAATCATTCTTCTCTCATGCCTTTGTGTAAGACAGTCAAAAGGCAGCCTAGATTTAAAATGAAAAAAATCACAGCATGACTGGACATGGGTTCCAGGAGTTCCTTTTTAGGAAACAGCAGATCATAAAGTAGCCCTCATTGGATAACATAAAATTTGGGTAAAAAAACAACCACAATCCTATGGAAACTTGAAGATATTATCTACTGATTTTACACTATAATTGCTTTCAGATTTTCACTGAACAACATTTTCAAAAATGCACAAGTTTCTTAGCTCTCCATGCATGTGTAAACACTAATATATCTGTAAATACAGGAGACAGATGTTTTCTAAAGATGCTAAAATATATTTTGAGAATATTATCCCATGGTAATATTTTACAGAACTAAATTTGAAGGACTTATATGATTAAAAAACTAAATTGTTCAGCTACAAATGCTTACATGTTTATTATCTGGGTGATAGCAAAGTCTTTTAATGGGTGTGGTTTTTGGTTAATGAATGTTTCAATAAGTCATTTAATGAAAAAGATTCTCATGGACTCACAATATGGATTTAAATTTAGTTTATTTCAATATGTGCACTGAAAATTAAATAATAAATAAAATTAGGTATAAACATGTTTACTATTCTTTATAAAATCACATTAATTTTTGTTGTTGTTGTTGTTGTTGTTGTTGAAATGTAGTCTTGCTCTGTCACCAGGCTGGAGTGCAGTGGCACAATCTTGGCTCACTGCAACCTCTGCCTCCCAGGTTCAAAGGTTCAAGAGATTCTCCTGCCTCAGCCTTCCGAGTAGCTGGGACTACAGGCACACATCACCACGCCCAGCTAATTTTGTATTTTAGTAGAGACGGGGTTTCACCATGTTGGCCAGGATGGTCTTGATCTCCTGACCTCATGATCCACCCGCCTCAGCCTCCCAAAGTGCTGGTATTACAGGTGTGAGCCACTAAGCCCGGCCGATCATGTTAATTTCAAATGACAAATGATGTTTTGTTGAAACCAAATAGCACTTTTTAGGTTTAATGAAAAAGATGTATTTCAGGTCTAGTTTCCTATTCATTGTATCTACAAATTAGCTTTAATGACAATAATGCAAAAGATGACTTTTACATAAATTTGTTTTTCAGAAAAGGTAATACCGTAAAATCTTTGTGCTGTATTTCAGGATAATCAGATCTTGCATTTACCTAAATCAGCAAATAAGAAAAAAGGTTTCTCTTGATAATTCTCTACAACTGTCTTGTTTCCTTGAATATATTATTACACTTGTGGCATTACTAAAACCTTAATTAAAAAATGGTATCTGATCAATTTTAGAAGGAACTTGGAAAAGAAAATTTCCTTTATACATATTTATGTATCATATATTTCTTATATAAAATTAAGTATATATATACTTAATTGCTAATAAATTGTTGCAGAATGGTGTGAACAAAGGTGGGATCCTCACAATACATTCACACTAAATCATAATATATCATTAAGTTCTATGACCCAGCTGCTTTTGAATTGAGCATACCTGTGTTGAAGCATTCCACATTACAATCAGTAGTTCACTATTTTTCTGTATTTGAACAACTGTGGAAATTCTCCACGTGTGTAGTGTGCTAACACACTATTTAGCCTTCACATGTTATGAAAAAAATATACACAGAAGCACCAAAACTATATGAAATTTAGTTCAACCAGAATGTTTATACCGATTTATAGATTGTAATCCAAATGAAACACTAAATTTAAAATATCTTCTGTACACTTCAAATCCCCAAGAACCCACACATACACACACACACACACCACACACACACTACACACACATGCCCCACACACAGCAGTGTGAAAAATACTAGTCTTTTATAGGAATGCTCGTAACATTTTTTACCCCTTAACACATAGGCAGGACACTTGAAGAAGTATCCCAGGGTTATGCTCAGTTCTGGATGATTATTTATAACTCCACTCATTTCTCTCCCACTCAGAAAAAGCATATCAGAATTCAAGTCACATGAATTCATAGAGATAACCCAAAATATGATCTAATTTACTTATAAAGTAAAGCATTTTGCTAAATTAAATATTTAAACAATAATTAATAAATTATTTGTAGCACATTTTAGAATACTAGGAATATCATTGATTTTACTATAGTTGCAATCAAAAATCAAATAAAATTTAGGGGAGAACCAAAGGGGAGGGGGTAATTCACTATTAGTTTAGATATAAATTTTATTTCATTCATCATTTAAATATGAAAATAATATTTTAAATGAAAACAAAATAATCATTTCATTGTTTCAATTCTCCATGCCCTTGAAAACACAAGCTATTTGGTTTAGTTCACAGTTCTCTTTAGTATCAATTTCTAATACCGTTTTACCCTAGGCGTGTTTTTCAAAAATAATCTGCATGCAAACATACCACTCAGTTCTAAAAGGGCTGAATAATGTTAAATTCACAAGTCAGATATCACATGATACATATCCAAACAAATAATTACTTCTCTTAATTTACAAAAATACTTCCTTATGAAATTCAGTAAAACAGATTTTTTCTTTCGATTTTAGGTTTTTTACTGGCCGATTTACGCCCTTAAAAATCATTCTTACAGCTATATGGCATTTAGAGGCAGTCTCCATAAGAATCAAGAGCATAGAGGTTGGATTTGGAGAGATAAAAGTTTAAATCCTGACTCAGTTTACTAGCTGTATGACCTTGGACTCGTTAGTGACTTCTCTGTGCCTGTTTACTCTTTCATAAAATGAACATCATGATACATAATCACACTAAGGAAGGGTCCTTAAATCAAATAATTTTTGTGACATTGCAATCTATAAAAGCAACACTTGAGGGCCAATAATTATTAGCACACTAGGATTTAGTATTAGTTATTTTAATACTCTTTCTTTTCGAAGATCAGAACCAGTATAATTATTCACATTTTGTGAATGAGACTGCAGTCATGCATCATTTAATGGTGGGAATATGTTCTGTGAAATGCATTGTTAGTTGATTTCATCATCAAGCTAACATCAGCGTGTACTCACCCAAACCTACATGGTGTAGCTTACTATACACCTAGGCTATGTGGTATAGTTTATTACTCCTAGACTACGAAACTGTACAGCATGTTTCTGCACTGAGTACTACATGCAATTGTAAAACAATGTTAAGTGTTTGTGTATCTAAACATCTCTAAACATAGAAAAGGTAAGGTATAAAAGGTAAAAAACAAAAAAAAAGGTACACCTGTGTAGGGCACTTATGAATGGAGCTTGCAGGGCTGGAATTCGCTGGGTGAGTCAATGAGTGAGTGAATGTGAAGGCCTAGGACATTACTGTACTGCAGACTTTATAAATACAGTACGCTTAAGCTACACTAAATTTATTTTAGAACATATTTTCTTCCTTCAACAATAAATTAACTTAGCTTACCCTAACAGTTTTACTTTATAAATTTTTTAAATTTTTTTAAATGTTTTATTCTTCTGTAAAACACTTAGGTTAAAACACACACTGTACAGCTGTATAAAATATTTTCTTTCTTCATATCCTTCTTCTATAAGCCTTATTTTATTTTAAAATATTTAATTCTTTTATCTTACTTTTAAGCTTTCTAGTTAAAACTAAGACACATTAACCTAGACCTACACAGGGTAACGATCGTCAATATCACTGTCTTCCACCTCTACATCTTACCCCACTGAAAGGTCTTCAGGGGAAATAACATGCATGGAGCTGTCATCTCCTATGACAACAATGCTGTCTCCTGGAATACCTCCTAAAGGATCTCCCTAAGGCTGTTTTACAGTTAATCTTTTTTATAAGTAGAAGAAGTAAGCTCTAAGTAACAATTAATGGTATAGTAATGATACAAACTAGTAACATATGTTAACATCTGTGATCAGAGGGAGCTGCCACAAAGGTCTCTGATATATGTTAACATATCTTACTATGTTATTGGTTTATACTATACTTTGTTATTTTAGAGTATATTATCAAGTATATACTGTATATAATTGTATGCAATATACTTTCATATGTCTGGCAACACAGGTTTGTTTACACCAGCATCACCGCAAACACATGAGTCACGCATTGTGCCATATTACAATGGCTATGATGTCACTAGGCAATACAAATTTTTCACCCGCATTATAATCTTATGGGACCAGCCTTATTTATGTAGTCTATCATAGACAGAAATAACTTTATGCAGTACATAACTGTATTGAAGTTCAGATCAAATCACTTGTCCTAGAATCACACAAATAGAAAGTGGTGAAATCAATAGAATTCTAAGTCTGTCTGACTCTACAGTACATGCTCTTTCCTTCCTACCTTAATGCTTCCAGCCAGAAAAACAGTGCACCCAAGAATGAGTCTTGGTGGCTTCTGCAAGGTAGTGATGGTCAGTAACCCAAAGATGCACCTCTGCCACCAGGATACTCAAGTTCTCATCCTCCTTCTGCCAAGCACTAGCTGAGTACCCTAGGGAGAGTTACGTTATGTCACTGTGCCTGTTTCCTCAGCCATCAACCCAAGATTATATATCATCTATCTCAGAGGGTCGTTGAGGGGATTGAATAAGGTATGCCATACAAAAAGCTTAAAACAGTGCCTGGCATTACAATTTTTACTATCATGATTGTTTTGTAGGGCCAGTAGGATAATGAACTGTAGTATTCTGAAAAAGTTACTAAATAGATTTCCCCATGATGTGAAAAACAGGTTGCAGAGAGAACTGCCTTTCTTAAAAGTCTCCTGCAGCACTCAGTGACATCTCAAACTTCCTCTTGTGACACAGTTATCAACAGCATAAGGGGGATCATTTTTCTAGTAACTGTGCATGCTTAAGCCGACTAGAATTGAGAATTTGTTCCAAGTTTCCAGCAGGTTCGAGGACATCTATTCTCTATAGTGAAAGCCAGTCCTTCTTCTTTTTCAAGAAAGCCACATTCAGAATCAGAAGAGACACACACAGGAAAAAGGAGCGGATACTCAGCTATTGAGCTGCATCAACATTTACAGGTAACAATTGTCAAGCATGCCTGAGTCACCCCCAAAGCTAGCTAGAATTGTCAGCCAAAGCCTCCCTTCAGGGAATCCAGGAAAGTCCATAGGAAACATCAGTGCCGTTTTTCTTTGTGAAAACCTCCAAATATATCATTAAAGTTCCAGAGGGGATATTCAAACTGGTGGTATTTATTTTCTTAAAAGAGTTTAGGTGGGAAGTGCCTGAGTACTGAGGATGAAAGGCTGTATTTATAATTACATAAATTGTGGAAAATTGCTGTCATTCAGAGAATGGCCAGGAGTGTGGATGAAAAACTAGGATAGGTTTTCTCCTACCCAGAGGCTACTTTAATTCTTTCAGTCTCATAGCTTTATAAATTCTCAAATTAGGGACTCTTAAAACAGAAGCTTCTATTTTGGCAAAGATTCATTAATATTCATTTTATGTCCAGTTTCTCATACCTGGGGTGGTTATACATAATGTTTTTAATGTTTTAATTCTAGCTCGTAAAAAATATTTTAAAAGATACATTCTTTATACTTGTATCATGTATAATATAATTACAGTCTACAGGGTTCTTTTTTTGGATTTCAGGTACAGAATGTTCTCTTAATCATACTATTCAGTTCACAGCTAATTATCACTGGTCTACACAAGGCACTATCTTGTTTTATTTGACTCTGGTTTTTGTTTTCTTTTGTCTTATTTTTGTTTTGTTTTTAGACGGGTCTCACTCTGTCACTCAGGTTGGAATGCAGTGTCACGATCATGGATCACTGGCTCACTGCAACCTTGACCTCCTGGGCTCAAGTGATCCTCCCAGGTAACAAGGACTACAGATGTGCTCCTCTGTGCCCTGCTAATTGTTTTGTATTTCTTGTAGAGACGGGGTTTGCCATGTTACACAGGCTGGTCTTGAACTCCAGGACTCAAACGATCTGCCCACCTCAGCCTTCCAAAATGAGCCACTGCACCCAGCAGTGAAATCACTTTCTTTTCATTCTATAACCCACTCACATTTTTCTCTTTCCTCTTAGACAGCTACTGTAATGTATTTGATGTCTTTCGGTTTTCATGAATTCTTGTAACATGTATATTATTCATTTTGCATGTATTATCTTATAAAATAGTATATATTTTAGTCTGCTATTTCATTTTTGAATAAGCAATAGGTTTTTAAGATTAACTCACATAAAGAACATCTAATTCTTTGATTCTAACTACTGCATAGAACTTAGTCTGTGTATATTTCCACCATGTTTTCCCTATTCCCTCTTCCCATTAAGGAGCCTCTCTATAACTGCAATGAGTACCTTCATACATGTATACTTAGAGGTTAGATGACAGACTGTCCAATCCAGAATACTTCTGAGAGAGATTAGTGGTACTATTACTTAACCTGTCCAGGTAAACTAGTTCATATGGCTTACGTGACATCCTTTGGGATCTACACCAAAGCAAGTATTCACATAGTATTCACATGTTTTAATCTAACTACTACCAGATTGCTCACCAGAATACAGTATTAGGCTACACTCCAATCAGCACAGACACAGTCTCTATATTGTTTTCATTATAATCTTTGCCTGTAGTTATGTTCTTAGGATTTTTAATTTATAAAAGGCTCTCTTAAGTCAATGTCAAGCAAAACTAACCCAAATATCTAATTTTAAAGTCATTAAAAAAATGGATCAGTCTAAGATACAGTCAGGAGCCAAACGTAATCTCAGAGCCGTATGTTCATTTTTGTGTACAACTGACTAAAGGTGTATTGGTAAAATCTTATATCTCAACATTTCCAAATATTTTCTTCATGAAGATACACTTGATGACATTCACATTTGGGACTACTAAGATTATTTGCCTGTGATTTGTAATCTGCACACATAAGCTGTGAAATCACCTCTTTACCTCCCACTGACCCTTACTGATAGTATACTAGAACACTAGCTTTGAGAACCAATGTTTTATATTTCAGTATGTAAATACACAATGCATAAGTGATCCTATGTAAGGAAATCTTCCAAATTACTAAAGCTTATTCCTTTAAGTGCCCAAACTTTATTTTAATTCTAACTATATTTTTACAAAAGCATAGCCAAGTATAGAAACAAGTGCTTTAGGATATTTTTCCTTTACCAACCACCCTATGCCAAACCTCTATTCTTTTATGGCTCCCTGGATAAAGACTCTGTTTTCTAAACTTTGTTGCCTGAAATCCTTGACATATAGGACTTTTTATATATAACAAATACCTATATTATGGATTCACTAGGAAGTCTGGAATCACTGGAAATATATAACTTGTTCATTCAAGGTATTATAGACTATGGATGTGAGGGGACAAAAAAGGCGGAGATCCAGCAATACAAATACTAAGGTATTCCTCCTCCCCCACAATATTTTGGCATATGATAGATAATGATGATGAGAGAAAGTATAATAGGAGTATGAATCCTTAATAAATATTTTTTTCTTTGAGACAAAACTAGAGCATGATAGATTATGTTTGCTCCACATGGCATCTATCACAAAGCCAATGAACTCTCTTAAGAGTCTATGAGCCAGACTAGCCTATGTCTTCTCTATGCTACTCAGAACCTTAAAGGGCTATAACGACCATGTCAACAAGAGGGTCCAGGTATGAAAAAATCAGTATAATCGGAATATTTGGCAATAGCAGAAAAGACAAAAAAAAAAATTGCTCCTGATTTGTGACCCTAAAAAAAACATTAACTCATTTTTATATTGCCAAGTAATAAGTGCCACAAACATCTTCAATACATGCTTGTCCACCTCACCTCAGTTACACTTGATTAACCTCCACTTCATTTTTCATAGTTCATAGTTTCTTTTTCTTTTGCCTAGCCTAAATCATGATGCTGCTTTTGAATAGAAGAAATTTGAATGGGTACGAATGTAGTCAATACTAGGTCTTTTTGGGAAACAATCTGGCTTCACTCTCACCTTCCTTCCCTAGAAAACCAAACAAATATCTAGCATAACAATTATCACCAGCAATACTCTAAAGCTCAAAGCTGAGGCTAAGGAAATTTCTGGGGCCACAGAAAAGTAAAAAACTCCAAGCAGATAGTAACAGAATTGGAATTCTGTATCTGCAACACCCTCTCCCAATCTGCTAGGCACCATACATGGAAAAATCCCCCTGGATTCAAGAGTTTCTACACATGACAAAGTGATATAAAGGTGGACAGCCAGTTTCCTCACCATTTTGAGTTCCCTTTCAGGGAAACCTTTTCTACCTCAACCCACAGAAACATTGTGCCTGTAGAAAGACAAACCCCTGAAGGCAGCCAAAGACAAAGTGGGGAGACAGGACTAGCAACCCCACCCTGTTAAATTCTACTATTTATCTCAGCTAAAGACAATGCTAAATCAGAGTGGCTATTCAGCAGCACCATGCTGCAGGAGGCAGCTCCACAGGTCTTCTAAGCATTAACCCTGACCCAGATTTTCAGCATAGTTGGGGTGTCTCCTTTAAGACCTTCTCCCCAATTTGAGACAGACAGCGCTCCAAATCTTTGCAAGAGCTGAACAAAGTTGGGTTTATGGCACCATCTAGTGATTAAAGGAGGCAGTGATCAACTATAAAATGGCCTCAAGGGAACTGCAACAGATATCTAAGGAAACACACCTTAGGAAGACCAAAGAAGCCAGAGAGTAAAACCTGGAATAAATAACCAATCCTTCAATGCAAAGCCATAGACATACATCCACAAGAAACAATAGCAAACAGGGAACCATAACATCCCTAAGCAGAAAAACTAAGGAGTCAGTGATCAGTCCTAATGAAATGGTGATACGTGAGGCCTCAACTCAAGAATTCAAAATAGAAGGTCTAAGATCCCTCCAAGATAACACTGAAAAATCAATTCAGAAATTTATCAGAAAAAATTAACAAATAGATTAAAATAATTTTTTAAAATCAAACAGAAATCCTGGAACTGAAAATATAGTTGCTGAAATGAAAAATGAATTAGAGGCTCTCAACAGCAGACTAGATGAAGCAGAAGAAGGAATCAGTAAGCTCAAAGAGAGTCTTCAAGAGACCTTGAATTTCTCCTCAGAAAATGAGATTTTCTTTTCTATGGCATTGTCGGGCTGCAAATTTTCCAAACTTTTATGCTGTGTTTCCCATTTAAAACTGAATGCTTTTAACAGCACCCAAGTCACTTCTTGAATGCTTTGCTGCTTAGAAATTTCTTCCACCAGATACCCTAAATCATCTCTCTCAAGTTCAAAGCTCCACACATCTCTAGGGCAGGAGTGAAATGCCACCAGTATCTTTGCTGAAACATAACAAGAGTTACCTTTGCTCCAGTTCCAACAAATTCCTCATCTCCATCTGAGACTACTTCACCCTGGATTTCATTGTCCATATCATTATCAGCATTTTGGTCAAAGCCATTCAACACATCTCTAAGGAGTTCCAAACTTCCCCCATTTTTCTGTCTTCTTCTGAGTTATCCAAACTGTTCCAACATCTGTCTGTTACCCAGTTCCAAAGTCACTTCCACATTTTTGGATATCTTTTCAGCAGTGTCCCACTCTACTTGTACCAATTCACTATATTAGTCTGTTTTCGTGCTTCTGATAGAGACATACCTGAGACTGGGCAATTTACAAAAGAAAGAGGTTTAATGGACTCACAGTTCCACATAGCTGGGGAGGTCTCACAATCATGGTGGCCACATGGTGGCAGACAAGAGAAGGGAGCTTGTGCATGGAAACTCCCCTTTATAAAACCATTAGATCTCGTGAGACTTATTCACTATCATGAGAAAGTGAATAAGCACAGGAAAGACTTGCCACCATTATTCAATTACCTCCCACTGGGTCCCTCCCACAGTGGGAATTATGGGAGCTACAATTCAAGATGAGATTTGGGTGGGGACACAGCCAAACCATATCAGGAAGGTTATATATTACCATATAGATTCAGTCAAAATAAGACCACCCCAAGGAATATAATAATCAAACTCTCAAAGGTCAAGGACAAAGAGAGAATACTAAAAGCAGCAAGAAAAAAGAAGCAAATAACATAAAAAGGAGCTCTGATTTATCTGGCAACAGACTTCTTATGTAGACCTGGAAAAAGTAGAATGGCATATTCAAAGTGCTGAAGAAAAAAAAAACTGCCAACAGAAAATACTGTACCCAGAAAAAAATCTTTTCTTCAAAATGAAGATGAGATAAACTCTTTCCCAAATTAAATTTGAGAGAATTCCTCACCAGTAGATTCATCTTACAAGAAATGTTAAAGAGAATTCTTCAACCCAAAAAAAAGAGAATGCTAATGTGCAAAAAGAAAACATTTGGAAATGTAGAGTTCACTAGTAAAAGTCAGTCTACAGTCAAATTAAGAATAATCTAATGCAGTAATTGTTGGGTGTAATCCACTCATATCTCTAGTACAAAACTAAAAGACAAATCTACCAAAAATAATAACAACACAGCAACTTGTTAAGAGATAGACAATATAAACAGATAATTAAGACAATAAAAAGTCAAAATGTGGAGAGAAAGGAATTAAATTGTAGAGTTTTTTTAGTTTTTCCTTCGTTTGTTTGTCTTATTTGTGTGTGTGTGTGGTCAAAGTTATCATCTGTTTAAAATAACTTGTTGTATCTATAAAATGTTTTTAAGCCTTTTAACCACAAAGCAAAAACCTATAATAAATAAACTAAAAGTAAAAGATGATGAATTAAAACATACTCCCAGAAAAAATCGCTTAACCACAAAGAAAGATAATAACAAAGGAAGGAAGAGAAGAGTTACAAATCAATCAAAAAACAAGTAACAAAATGGCAATAATAAGTCCTAATGTATGAATAATAACATTGAATATAAATAGACTAAATTCTCCAATTAAAAGACATAGAGTGACTGAATGAATTAAAATAATAATAATAAGACCCAATAATATGCTGCCTACAAGAAACTCACTTCACCTAAAAAGATACACATAGACTGAAAGTGAGGGATGGAAAAAGATATTCCATGAAATTAAAACCAAAGAAGAACAAGGGTAGCTATATTACATAAAATAAAATGGACTTCAACTCAAAGGCTGTAAAAAGAGACAAAGGTTACCATATAATAGAAATGTTTACACCATGAGCATTAGCAAATGCAATACTATATAATAATAAAGAGGTAAATTCACCAAAAGATATAACAGTTGTTAACATGTATGCACTCAACACCAGAGTACCCAAATATACAAAGCAAACATTCATAGATCTAAGGGGGAGATAGACTGCAATACAATAATAGTAGGGGACTTCAATACTCACTCTTCATAATGGACAGATCATTCAGCCAGAAAATCAACAAAGAAACATCAAGTTATAGAACATTTAATCAAACTGCTGAAAACACATTCTTCTCATCAGTACATGGAACATTCTCTAGGATAGCCCATATGTTAAGCCACAAAACAATTCTCCACAAAGCCAAAAAACTCAGCTCATATCAAGTATCTTTCTGATCATAAAATGATAAAACTAGAAATCTATAACAACAGGAATATTTGAAACTATACAAATACACAGAAATTAAGCAATATGTTTCTGAACAATTAGTGGTTCAATAAAGAAATTTAAAAAATAAATTTTTAAAATTCTTTGAAATAAATGAAAATTAAAACACAACATCCCAAAATATGTGGGTACAACAAAACCAATACTCTAGGGGAAAGTTTATGGCAATAAATGCCTACATCAAAAAGTAGAAAGATTTCAGTTAAACAACCTAATGATGTACCTCAAGAAACTAGAAAACAAAATAAAACAAAATTAGTAGAAGAAAACAAATAATAAAGATCATAGCAGAAATAATTGAAATTGGGACTAAAACAAAACAATACAAAAAATCAAAAAACACACACTTGAATTTTTGAAAAGATAAACAAAATTGACAACCCTTTAACTAAACTAAGAAAACAAGAGAAAACCAAATAAAATCAGAAATGAAAAAGACATAACAGCTGATACCAAAGAAATACAAAAGATCATTAGAGACTATTATAAAAAAATATATGTCAAAAAAATTGGAAAACCTGGAAGAAACAGATAAATTTCTGGACACATATAAGCTACCAAGATTGAATCATGAAGAAATAGAAAATCTGAACAGACCAGTAAGAAATAACAAGATGTAGGCAGTAATAAAAAAAGCGTCCCATCTAAGAAAAGCTTAGGACCCAAGAACTTCATTGCTGAATTTTACTAAACATGTAAAGAACTAATACCAGTTCTACTCAAACTACCCCAAAAATTTGAAGAGGAAGGTGATATGGTTTGGCTGTGTCCCCACCCAAATTTCATCTTGAATTGTAGTTCCCATAATCCACACATGTCTTAGGGGGCACCCAGTGGGAAATAATTGAATCATGGGAGAAGTTATCCCATGCTGCTGTTCTTGTGATAGTGAGTAAGTTCTAACAAGATCTGATTATTTCATGAGGGTTTTTCCCCCTTTTGCTCAGCACTTCTCCTTCCTGCTTTTATGTGAAGAGAGCAGAAAGCGCTATCTTCCCCTTCTGCTGTGTTTGCCTCCCCTTCTGCTGTGATTTTAAGTTTCCTGAGGCCTCCCCAGCCATACAGAACTGTGAATCGATTATACCTCTTTCCTTTTTAAATTACCCCAGTCTCCAGTATGTCTCTATCAGCAGCATGAGAACAGACTAATATGGAAGGAATACTTCCAAACTCATTCTATGAGGGCAGCATTACCCTGACACCAAAACCAGACAAGAATACACATGCAAGAAAAGCTACAGGCCAATATCCATTATGAACATAGATTTAAAAATCTTCAACAAAATATCAGCAAATGGGATACAGCAATACATTTTAAAAAGCAGTAATCATGATCAAGTGAGATTAATTCCAGCCATGCAAGCATGCTTACACAATCAATAAAAATGATATATCACACTAACAGAATCAAAGACAAAATCATATAATTGTTTCAATAGATGGTGAAAAAGCAGTCAACAAAATTAAACTCCTGTTTATGAAAAAAAAACTCCTAATAAACTGGGTATAAAAGGAACATCCCTCAAAACAATAAAGGACATAGATTTAAAAATTCACAGCTAACATACTGAATAGGGAAAAATTAAAAACCTTTCCTCTGGGATCTGAAACAACACAAGAATGCTCACTTTTACCATTTTTATTCAGTATTTTACCGGAAGCCCTAGCCAGAGCAATTGGGCAAGAGAAAGAAATAAAGGCATGGCAATTGAAAAAAAAAATCAAATTATTTCTGTTCACAGATGATGTAATATCATATTTACATTTACAAAGACATATTCTTATTCTCAAAAATTGATACATAATGGTTGTACATATTTGGGGGTATACATGGTATTTTTACACATGTACACGATGTGTAATGATCAAACCAGGGCAAGTGGGACATCCATCACCCCAAACATTCACTCTTTGTGTTGGGAACAAATGTTTCTTTTTCAGCAACTTTGAACTATATAACAAATATTGTTAACTATAGTCACCCTACTGTGCTGTCAGATACTAGATATTATCATTCTATCTAAATATTTTTGTACCCATTAACCAGCCTCTCTTCTTTCCTCTCCTCCTTCTACTCTTCCCTCTGTACATCAAATCAACTCTCTACCTTGGTAAGATCCACATTTTTATGTACCATGCATGAGTGAGAATCTGCAACATTTGTCTTTCTGTGCCTGGCTTGTTTAACTTAACAAAATTACCTCCAGTTCCATCCACACTGCTGAAAATGACAGGATTTTATTCTTTTTTATGGTGGGATAATATTCTCTTGTGTATATGTACCATATTTTCTTTATCCATTCATCTGTTGGTGAATACTTAGGTTGATTCCATATATTAGTTACTGTGAATAGTGCTGCAATAAAAATGGGAGTGCAGATAATTCTTTGATATGCTCATTTCCTTTCTTACACTAGATCCTAGCCAAAAGGCTGGGAGGTGATTCTAATTTCCTTTCAGATATATACCCAGTAGTAGGATTGCTGAATCATGTGGTAGTTCTATTTTTAGTTTTTTGAGGAATGTCATACTATTTTCTTTAGTGGCTATATTAATTTACATTGCCACTAACAGTGTATGAGGATTCCCTTTTCTCTGTATCTTCATCAGCATGTTATTTTCTCTTTTTTATGAAAGCCATTCTAACTGGGGTGAGATGATATCTCATTGTGGTTTTGATTTACATTTCCCTGTTAATTAGTGATGCTGAGCTTTTTTTTTTTTCCATCTATTATACCTGTTGGCCATTTGTATTTCTTCTTTTGCATGATGTCTATTCAGGTCCTTTATCTATTTTTAAATTGAATTATTTTTATTTTTTTAATTTTATTTTGCTGAGTTGAGTTCCTTATGTATTCTGGTTATTAATCTCTTATCAAATGGGTAGTTTGAAAATAATTTCTTCCATTCTGCACGTTGTCTCTTCACTTTGTTGATTATTTTCTTTGCAGGGCAAAAGGATTTTAGCTTGTTGTGATCGCATTTGTCTATTTTTTTGTTGTTGTTGCTTGTGTTCTTGAGATCTTACCCAAAATATCTTACCCCAGACTAAGTTCTGAAGCACCTCCCCAATGTTTTATCCTTTTCTTTTCTTTTCTTTTCTTTTGGTTTTTGTTTTTTTGAGACAGGGTCTCATTCTGTCACCCAGGCTGGAGTGCAGTGGTGAAATCTCAGCTCACTGCAACCTCCACCTCCCAGGTTCAAGTGATTCTCATGCCTCAGCCTTCCAAGTAGCTGGGATTACAGGTGTGTGCACCACACCTGGCTAATTTTTGTATTTTAGTAGAGACGGGGTTTCACCATGTTGGCCAGGCTGGTCTCAAACCAGCCTTAAGTGATCTGCCCACCTCAGCCTCCCTAAGTGTTGGGATTACAGGCATGAGCCACTGTGCCCATCCCCCAATGTTTTATTCCAGTAGTTGCCTAGTTTCATGTCTAAGGTTTAAGTCTTTAATCCATTTTGATTTTATTTTTGTATATGGTGAGAGATAAGGACCT
Source organism: Rhinopithecus bieti (assembly GCF_001698545.2). Classification (NCBI taxonomy): domain Eukaryota; kingdom Metazoa; phylum Chordata; class Mammalia; order Primates; family Cercopithecidae; genus Rhinopithecus; species Rhinopithecus bieti. The sequence continues at coordinate 1,776,982 of NW_016807882.1, forward strand.
GGCTTCATTCTTTTGCATATGGTTATCTAGTTTTCCCAGCACCATTTATTGAAGAGACTGTCCTTTCCCTAATGTATGTTCTTGACATAGTTGTCAAAAATCGTTGCCTGTAAATACATGAATTTATTTTTGGGATCACTATTCTGTTCTATTAGTCTATATGTCTGTTTTTATGCCAGTACCATGCTGTTTGGGTTACTATGGCTTTGTAGTATATTTTGAAGTTGGGTAGTATGATGCCTTTAGCTTTGCTCATTTTGTTTAGAGTTGCTTTGGCTATTTGTGTTCTTTTGTGCTCCATACAAATTTTAGGATTTTTTTTTTTAGTTCTGTGAGGAATGTCATTTATATTTTGATAGGAATTGCATGGACTATAAAGATTGCTTTGAACGGTTTTGACATTTTAACAATATTAATTTTTCCAGTCCAGAAGTTTGGGATATCTTTCCATTTTTTGGTGTGCATCCTTTCAATTTCTTTTATCAGAGTGTTTTAGCTTTCCTTGTAGAGGTCTTTTACCTCCTAGGTTAAATTTTTTCTTAGGTATCTTAGATTTTTGTAACTATTGTAAATAGATTGCCTTATTTTTTTTTAAGGATTGTTTGCTGTTGGCATATATAATTGCTACTGTATATTGATTTTGTATCCTAAAACGTTACTGAATTGGTTTATCAATTGTAACAGCTTTTCAGTAGTAGGGTCTTCCAGATTTTTCTAAACATGATATTATATCTTCTGTGAACAATAATAATTTGATTGATTGATTTTTTTCAATTGGGATGCCTTTATTTCTTTCTCTTGTCCAATTGCTCTGGCTAGGGTTTCCAGTAAAATATGGACTACTTTTGCCATTTTCATCTCTAGTTGTTTTGTGCCTCTATAAAACACTTGAATATTGCTGATAGCAACAACCCCTATTTAGTTTTTGATTTTAACTGAAATGGTTTCAGTGGGTCCATATTTAAAGTTGTGTTTATTTAACTGGGTTTTAGCAAATATAATTTATCATATTTAAGTAATAACCCTCCATTAGTTATTTAGGAACGGGTGCTTGGATGGTTAATACTGAGTGTCAACTTGATTGGATTGAAGAATGCAAGTATTGATCCTGGGTGTTTCTGTGAGGGTATTGGAAAAGGAGATTAACATTTGAGTCAGTGGGCTTGAAAAGGCAGACCCACCCTTAATCTGGGTGGGCACCATCTAATCAGTTGCCAGTGTGGCCAGAATATAAAAGCAGGCAGGAAAACATGAAAAGGCTACTAGACTGGCCTAACCTCCCAGCCTACATCTTTCTCTCGTGCTGGATACTTCTTGCCCTCATACATTGGACTCCAAGTTCTTCAGTTTTGGGGCATAGACTGGCTCTCCTTGCTCCTCAGCTTGCAGGTGGTCTATTGTGGGACCTTGTGATTGTGTGAGTTAATACTTAATAAACTCCCCTTTATATAGATATCTATCCTATTAGTTCTGTCCCTCTAAAGAACCTTAATTAATACAGTTGCTAATTCATCATATGCCATTTCAGCATCTGTCTGTATGTCAGTGGTGTGCTGGAGCCAGCTCACCCTGTTCCCAACCCATTCAGAGTCATCACATTGGCCAAATGGTTGAACTGTTTTTAAATGGTCATGGTGGAAATATTTACACCATGAATATCAGCAAATGCAATAAATCAGGGATTTTATTTTTTTGAGGGCTGGTCTTAAACATTTATAGCCATTTACAGCAGCCACTGGATATAATCATATAGTTTTTCTCACTGATTTAATTAACGTGACCCATTCATTCAAAAAGTACCTACTGAGCAGACACTATCATGACAAGTGCTGTGCACTGGGGATACAACAGTGAAGAAAAAGGCATGCAAAATTCTTACTTTCATGTAACTAAACATCTAGTAGAGTTTGCAGTCTACAATGTGATTGTGTTCGTAGATTTCCTGATATTCAACTGTATTTTTATTATGGCATACAGCCTAATTAGTAAGAAGGTATATTACTTTGATATAGTGCTAAACTGAGTTTGCCTATTTAATCTAGAATTTTACCATCCATATTCATAAGTGTTATCACTTTGGGGGTTGTATTTTTGTATTATATTGATCAAGTTTTGCTATTAAGGTTAAGTTGTTTACATAAAATTAATTGGAGAACTCTGTCTATTTCTGAGGTCTGCAATAGTTTAAATAACATTGGAATAATCTTTAAAGGTTGGATAAAACTCAGCTGTGAAACCATCTGGACTTGGGTACCTATTTTAATGGCAGATCTTTAATTGCCCTTCCAATCCCTTCTATGGTAATACATCTATTCAAAGTTTCTATTCATTGGCATAGCATACCTTTGATCAAAATCATGCATCCTGTCTAGATTTTCAAATTTATTATCAAAAAGCATCACTATGTATTATTTTATAAATTTAAGGCTCTTTCACATCTGTTTATATCCATTTTATGTTTTGTTTTTTGTTTTGTTTTTTTTTTTTTTTGAGACAGTCTCGCTCAGTCACCCAGGCTGGAGTGCAGTGGCGCTCTCTTGGCTCACTCTCTCTTGGCGGTCTCGGAGGCAAGCTCCGCCTCCCGGGTTCACACCATTCTCCTGCCTCAGCCTCCCAAGTAGCTGGGACTACAGGCGCCCGTCACCACGCCCGGCTAATTTTTTGCATTTTTTAGTAGAGACAGGGTTTCACCGTGTTAGTCAGGATGGATTTTTTCTTTTACTCTTCATCAGGCTCATGGGGAATTTTGTCTATTTTATTAGTCTTTCCAGAGGATAAGCACTTGGATCTATTGTTTTTCATTTTGTTTGTTGTTGTTTCTCCTTCATTAATTTCAGTTTCTACCTTTATGTTTCTTTTCAACATCTTCTGACTAATTTTATTTATCTTTTTTCTAATTTCTAAATTTGTATATCGAGTTCTTCTATGTTTTTAATAATGATGGTATTCAGTGTTATATGTTTTCCTTTGACTATAGCTTTAACTGCAGATTTTGTCATGAATGTACCCATTATCTAAATGGGTACATTTAGATAATGTATATGGAAATGTCCTATTATAATTGCACATTTATCAGGTCTTCCTTGTATTTCTGAAAGCTTTTGCTTTATTTATTTAAATGTCCTGATGTTTAGTGCATACAGGTTTTTAATGTACTCATAAATTTTGCCTCCCGTAATTGCATCATATCGTTATTTATCCTGCTAATATTTTTATCTTGTTTAGTGTTTTTAACTTTAATTGGATTAATTATGGCCTTATATTAATATTGCCACTATTGCATTATGTTTGTATTTCCTTGTATCCAACATATTTTTACACATTTTTTCTATTACTCTGCTTTAAGTGTTTCTTGTAACCAATATATTGCTGAATTTTGTTTTTTAACCTAATACAACTATCTTTGTGTTTTGAAAGAATTCAGCCTTTTCACATTTAATTTACTAGGTTTTATATTTTCCATGTTTGATAATTATCAATTTTATTGTTTCCTTTCTTCTTTCTCTGATTTTAGGTTGGTTTAAGAGGTTGGCATATATTTATTTTTTTCTTTTTATTTGGATGTTCTACTATGCTCTTCACTTCTGCCAATGGAAACTTTCCTTCCTGAAATTCATAATATGCCAATTATCTTCACCAATGAGACATTCTATATCCCAATTGCTTGCCACCCTAACCCAATTAGATCATTCCTTTTAAATACTTTGATTTCTGTGCTCCTCCAACCAGATGAAATCTTTAGAATGATTATTTCACACCTCTCACCATACCCTACAAATTCCTAGGCTTTGCTTAGACAATTTAGTAGTGTAATTCTAGACTACCACTGTTTCCATTGCAACATGACTTTTTCATTTCAATAATTTTGGTTTGTATTTCTATCACATTTTCAACTATTCTATCATATTAAATTTAACTATATATGCAGCAAATTTCATGGACTACCTCTTCATTCGCCTCTTCATTTTCCCCTATATTAAAGTTTTTTTCTGATTTATTTGTTGTCTGGATAGTGTTCTTCCTCTAGTCCTTTTGTCAAGCAGGACAAGTGAATAACACATTTTTTAAATCCTTCCACATATATAAATATATTTCTTTCAGCCTGGAAGATGAATTCCAGCCCTTTCCTCAGGAGTCTCATACTTTTTCACTTCTAGTTTGTAGATGAGAAGTCTGATGACAGTGTGATTCTTTCTTATCTTAGAGGTAACCTGTTCTTTTAGCCTGTAAGATTATAAAATACTATCTTTATTCTTGGAGTTCAGGAATGTTACCAGGATATGGAGTATCAGTTTCACATTTAACTTTGTGAGCTCCTTTAATCTGTAGATTCCATCTTTTTTCAGATGAGAGACATGTTAATCTATTATTTGTCTCTCTTCTATCTGTTGTTTTTTGGGTTTTCCTCCTTCTGGGGCCCTATAAATTGCTTATTGGAAAACACAAATGTGACAACCAAATCCATTATATTTTCCCTCACCAATTCCTTTTGGTTTTACTCTGCTGTTAAGATTAGTTCTTCCAGGCCACAAATTCTGGCCTCAGCAATTTCGCTTTCAAATTATCTACCAAATTTTAGACTGAGAAATCATGGTTGGTTTGTTTTCCTTTGATCAAATGCATCTCTTTACTCAGTAACTAAATTTTCCTCATGCTCTAATAATTTTTAGTTCATGCCATCATCTATCTCCTTCAGCAATTGTGCTCCATTAGGAGATTTCTGTTCTGTGTGTTCATTTTTTAATTTATTCACCTTTTCAACTAGCATGTGTTGTGTGCCCACTATGTGTTAGACACTTTTATGGATGCTCAGGATAGAGCAGTAGAAAAGACAGAAAAAGGGCTCTTCCCTGATGGAGAAATGAAATCGATAAATAAAATACATCGTGTATCAGAGTGATAAATGACACAGAGGAAATAAAGCAAGGAAGTAGAATAAATGACTAAGGGTAGGATAGGTTGCTATTTTATATACATAGTCCAGGAAGCCTTCACTAAGAAAGTAAAGTAGAGCAAAGACTTGTTGAAGGTGAAAGTCTTGGGAGATGAGTGCTCTAGGTAAGGGAAACTAAGGTCAAAAGTAATTAAAAGCAGAGTGGGAGAAGCGGGTAGGAGTAGGAAATATGCTTTGAAAGCATAAAAAGGGTCAGATCCTGTAAGCCAGTCTCAGGGCTGCCACACTGTACAACTCTAGGGGAAATGTTTGTATTAGAGTCTATGTGAATGAGAAGCCCTCCAGTATAAGCAAGTATGGACACAAAGAGGCCAGTTAGGAAGGTACTGCAATATCTAGGTAAGAAATGGTAACAGCTGGTACCAAATTTGTAGTAGTAGACATGATGAAGAGTGGTCAGATTCTGCTTGTGTTTTGAAAGTAAAGTCACCTGGCCATCCATCCAGGGCTGGCTTCATGGGCATGCAACCTGTGCAGGAGCCCAGGGTCCTGTGCTTAGAGGGGCCCCATGTGTGAATAAATGCTCTGCTGTGGTCATCTTGAAATTCTTGAAAAGTTTTGAACAAGGAGACCTGAATTTTCACTTTGCACTGGACCCACAAATTGTGTAGCACATTATGCAGTCCTGTATGCAGCAAATATTTGCTGGTCATTCACTACTGGAAATAGGATCTGACAGTCCATCAAGGAACAAAACAGAAAAATTATATTCTCACGGGATTTACACTGTGAAGCAGATAATGGACAATAAACATAATAATAAGCCAATTAATTAGTATATTCCAAGGTGATTAGTGCTATGAAGAAAAGTAGAATCTGGTAAAGAGACTTGAAGAAAGGTGTAGACCTCAACTTATATGATTAAATGGAGTAGTCAGGATAGGCCTCCTTGAGAAGGTGACTTGTCTGAAGACACTTAATTAAGATGACAGAGCTGATGAAGTGAATACCTGGGAAATGAGACTCCCTAAGAACAGCTAACAAAAGACTCTATTGTAGGAGTATCCTCACTATGTTCCAAGAGTAGCATAAGCAAGGGAGAAAGTAGGAGATGAAGAGGAACAAAGGAGGATAGGCAGATACCATAAGGTCTTGTAGCCATTGAAGCACTTTGACATTTACCAAATGAAATGAGGAACTATTGAAGAGATTTGAGCAGAGGAGTCCCTTCTGATTATGTTTAAAAGGATTATGGGTGTATAGAGAATCAACTCTAGGAGGGCAAGCATCCAATCAGTTTGAAAACTATGCAATAATCCAGATGAAAAGTGATGGTAGTTCTGATCAAGTTGATAGCAGAAGAGGTGATAAAAAGTGGTCAGACTTTTGACATATATTGCAGGTAGAACCAACAGAATTTCCTACAGGACTGAATGTGGAGGTGACATAGAGGAGTTGAGAATGGCCCTAAAGTCTCAGCCTGAGAAACTGAAAGAATGAAGTTGATGAGAAGCTGGAAGGATGAAAATGAATAAGTAAGTCCAGAGAGGAAGATGAGAGTTCAGTTTTGGACATGGGAATTGTCTATTAGACATCCAAGAGGATGTGGGGTAGTGTTTCATCTAGAGATCAGAGTAGAGGTCTGTGCTGGAAATATAAATATGAAATCATGGGAATATAGATGGTATTTAAAGTGCTGAGACTGAGAAGATCAAGGGACTGAGTGTCCACAGAAGAATCGGCCAAGCACTGAGCCCTGGGGCACTCTAACATTAAAGAACTGGGAAGAAGACCAACCATCAAAGGAGACTGAGATACAGCAAGCAGTGAAGTAGAAAGTAGAGTCACAAAATAATGGGAGGAATGGAATTGAAAACAGTGAATGTAGACAACTCTTTCAAGAAGTATTTCTCCAAAGTGGAGGAAAGAAATGGGGTAGAAGCTGGTAAGGGAGTGAGACCAAAAGAATGAATGTTTACAATGGTAGAAACAGCAGCATGTTTGTGTGTTGGGTGGAATAATTCATCAGGAAATAAAAAATTGATGATGTAGGAATTAGGAAGAATTGCTGGAGCAATGCCCTTGAGTAATTGAGAGGGGATGCAATGTATTCCCCAAGTGAAGGAATTGACTTTAGATAGACACATAAATTGTTCATCTATGATTCTGTTGTAATAGGTAGGACAGCAGAGTATGTGGCATAGATACTGGTAGTGAATTAATGTGGTGGTGGAAATGTGTAGAAGTTTTCTTCTAACTTATTTTACTTTCTCTATAAAGCAGGAAGCAAGGCACTAAGTCAACAGGATTTGCTGGTAGACTGCGTGTGGAATATGCACACAAGAAAAGGAGTGAAGGACGACTCCAAATTTTTTGTTGTGAACAATGGGAAAAATAGAGTTGCCATATGCCGGTGGAGTACTGGAGCTGACTTATACTGGCTCGAAGCCAAACATTAAATTTCCAAGAATTCTTTGAGCCAGTTGTTAAACATAGCCATTATTAAAAATTAAATTACACACGTTTTCAATTAATTTATATTAAAAACAAAAATAGTAAATACTCAATACTGATTAGTTTATTGCATTTTACCATATTGATGTTCTTGAGGTTATTTATACCTATTATTTCTGTGTGGTGTAAATACTGTATAACAGCACACTACTATGCATCTCTTCCCAACTGTGCATTCAGTTACATAAAACTAGTATTTTGAAATCAGCCATGATTAGAGTATTTACACCACAGAAATTGGAAAAATGCTAAAAATAAGAGCTTGATTTATTGTTTGGTTGCTTGTCTAGACTTAAGAAAGTGAAAGAAAAAATGTCAATGTTATAGATTAAATTTAAAGATATATAGCTCTGTCTGTTATAATACACCGTGAATACACAGGGTTGAGGAAATATTCCAGTATTCAAAACCTTCATCTGATTTAGCAAAATCATTGTATCATTGACAAATGAGTAAAGTTCCAACACACATCTGCATTGTTTCACTTTGATCTTAGTCATTAAAGTACATAAAAATGGCAACCAACATTCCTGTTAGAACTACAAACACACAAGTTCCGTCAACAATCAATGAAAGCATTCTGTAAGAATCAACTGGCTATCAGTAAAATGTATATAATACATTTTATACACTTATACACTATAATACATATAATAAATGTACATGCGAGTGTATTTTTTTAAGAAGCCAGTTGTTAAACATTTAGCAGCTCACACTGCCTTCACTAAATAGAGGGAGGAGCCAATCTGTGGGGCATTTCTGCCAGACTGCATGTTCTTTCTCTGCCTACTGACTGGATATCCTTAGGTGCATCGTTAATTTCCTTTCTCCACTCCTCACTCACTTTTAGGACAGCAATAATCCAAAGAGTGCCAACAGAAAGAGCAGAGGGGCATCAGCCAGTCTCTTCTCGGTTCCTTTCACAGGCCACAAAATGCCTTAGAACTCCTTCTCCCCCAGAGGTTTCCCTGAATTGCCAGGACCAGTAGAGGTTCAGAGAAGACTCCAAGGATGATGGAAAACCTTTAGGCTTACACCAGCCTAACTCTTTCCCCACTGTCAGCTGTCTACATCACCTAACTTTCAGAGGAGAACGTAGAATTATTGGGCTTTGTGTACTCATCCACCTGCATTGTGCTGTTTGCAAGACTGTGTGGGTAATGGAAGTGATGCGGGACTTAGACACAATAGACATAGGTTCTGGTTGACCTCTCAGATATCAGACAAATCACTAAACATTAAGTGGAGAGTTTGGTCTAGAGGAACTTTAAGTCCTTTCTAACTAAATTTCTATCAGATATACTCGTAGTGGGTAAGGGGCATCAGGAGATGGTAGCCTGGTGACTACTTACTATAAAAGGATATAGGTAATGCTCTAAGATTAGATTATATATTTTTAAAACCTCCGATACATATTATTCTATCAATGAGAATTTCCATTTATATGGAAAAAATTCATTGGTAGTAGAAAGAAAGTTTGCGACAATAATTGACTGTATATACTCAATGAACCTTACTCAGTTTTCATTAGCATTTTCATGCATGTGCGTGTATGTGTGTGTGCGCGCCCTTGTGTGTAGGTAGGTAGTTCTATGCAGTTTGTTCCCATGTAAAACTTCATCACAACCACCATCAGGAAACAGAACTGCTCCATCACCAAAAAATACTTATACTACTTTATTTTCACCCAACCCCATCCCTATTCCCTAGTAGCCACTGTTCCCCATCTCTATAGTTTTATCATTTCAAGAATGTTATGTAAATGCAATTATACAGGGTGTAATTTTTTGATACTGGCCCTTTTTTCACAAAGCATGATGTTCTTCAAGTCTATCCAAGTTTATGCAGGTCTCAGTCGTTTGCTCCTTTCCATTGTTGAGTACCATTCCACTGGATGAATGCACCAGAGTTTGTTTAACCATTTACCCACTGAGGAGCATTTGGGTTGTTTCCAATTTTTGACTATTACAAATAATGCTGCTGTGAACATTCACATGCAGATTTTTGCATGAGCGTAAGTTTTTATTTCTGTGGGATAAATGCCAAAAGTACAGTCTTTGGGGCATACACAGAATGCATATTTAGTTTTATAAGAAATTGCTAGACAATTTTCAGAGTGGCTGCACTAATATACATTCCCACCAGTAATGGAAGACTGATCTAGTTTCTCCACTCTGCCATTCTCCACAACATTTGACATTGTCACTATTTTTATAGTGGTAATGTAGGTGAGTGGTAATATCTCATTGTGATTTTAATTTGCATTTTCCTAATGGCTAATGATGTTGAACAACTTTTCATGTCTATTTGCCTTTCATAGGTCCTTTTTGGTGAAATGTGTCTTCATGTCTTTTACTCATTTTCTAAGTAGATTGTTTGTTTCTTTACTCTTGAGTCTTCGTTTTTCATATATTCTAATCTAGATACAAGTCCTTTATTGGATATGTGGTCTTGCAAACATTTTCTTCTAGTATTCTTATTGTTAATCCATAAAATAGTGTCTTAAAGAACTGCTGAAGATCTCACAAATTCACAAATTCAAATGAGTTTGAAAGAAAATGTTGAAAAATAAGGAATACCTTAAAAGACTATAAATAACAGTCATTTCCCCAGTTTTTCTGAAACAATGAGAAATTAGTATTACATTTTAGGTAGCAGATGCATGAAGGTCATTGAGACCCATGGGGAAAAGTTACATTTTAGTGTACCTACACCAGACTGATTTATTCTCATTACCTTAAATTGAAGACAAGGGGATAAGAACATTGAAGTGATTTACTAAGAAGTTTATCAAGCATATGCCAATATAATTATTTTTTTAATCCTACAAGAAAATAGGTGTCAATAAATAAGTCATTTATAAGCTAATGGGACTTATTTCCAGTGTATTGAAATTGAAAGAGAAGCTTATTTAAAGATTAAGAAAGACATTAAGGATGCATTTCAGAAACATTAAATGGTACTAATAATGTGCTAAGTATTTACCTCTAAATGAAAGAAATGTCTAGAATTTAAAAAAAAAAAAAAACTAAGGGAAAGAAAAGCATTTTATTAGCAAACAAAAACCAAACCTTGTGCAATATACTAACTAAATATCAAGAATAATTATCACTATCACTATTTTTTAAAACTGATAAGAAAAGCTAATCTTTTAATAATGGTGGGAAAATGGATATTTGCTTATTACCTGAGAAAACAAAATAATCCTCTAGGGTAGTTTCAAAAATGCAACACTTTAGTAATTAAAATAAAATTATAATTAATGGATTAGATTCTGTGTATTTGCAGATAAAACAGTAATATAATTAAGCATAATGATGAAGATGGAATAGGGTGTTATTGGTTAGACCTTGCTTCATATTATCTAATTCTAGAAAAACAATGGGCAACAAAGATAATGATTTGTAACAGATGTCTTTCCCTTGCATTAATGGAAATGTTAGCATAGTTTTTAAAGTTATACTAAAATCATCAGCTAACTTGTCTAATCTGAACTACTCTGAAAACTGTATGTTCTGAAAGCTATTTCAAATAAGAAGTCTGTTTTTGAAAAACCAGTGTTAGAGAATGACTCCTATGTTTGGGGGAACCCTGAACCACCAAAATTGAACAAATGTCTCACCTCCATATCCTAAAATGAAAAGCCTGCTTTATTGTTTTCTGATGACAGAAAAACATTGGATGGCTATTCATGTTTGCTGCAAGATTTGGATACAATCAAAGCCAAAGATCCATCCAAGTTATACATCTGGGAATTGGAGTTAGCCAAACAAACAACAATAAAAAAGTTATTGATTAATGAAGTTTTTATCTCACTGCCTAAAATCAATCTCCCAGAATTCTTAGCACTGCATACCTATCAATAATACACACTATTCTATCACCCATATTTGAAAACATTAACATTTCTTCCTCTTTCACTGTGACATCAGGCAGCCACTGTGTTCTACCAGAATTATGTAAAGGAAGGGGTTTATTTTATCACTGAGGACTGGAAACCAAGGTTTTTGAAGCCTTAATGAGTAGAAGCCAGAAACACTGTCATTTCAAAGCCTCAAGGCCTTTTATTAAGCCTCCCGAGAGGCTGAAACAGAAATTCATCTGTGGAACACATAATTTGTTTGGGGGAAATCAACAGAATGAATCCTTTAATTACACAATGTAAAGGATTGATTCCTTGATCTTGTGGAAAACGTTGACATCACCATCAGCCTCCTTCATGCTTTAGAAAAGGTGTTTTAGACAATTGAGCATGCTGTTCAGAAATGCGGTAGCACTCTACCTATGAGCCAGCCTTGTTTGGAGAGGAGAGAAGAAAGGGAGGTGTGTGAGAGACAGGACATTAGGTCAGGTTCTGTCTGATTGAGGCAATGCACTGTATTTCAAATTATTCCTTGTTATTGTATAGGAGTTTTGGGGTTATTTGTTTGCACTTTGTTTTGTTTCACTGCCTTTTATTATAGTAAGTGGAGATCTGACATTGAAAAAATTGCCAGAAAAAAATTCAATTCACATTGGAGGAAAGATGTGGCTCTCCTCCACAGGTTCTCATGCTGCGATTTTCCAAAAGGCAATTAAGCCAGAATGCACAGATGTGGGCCTGCTGGGCACTATCCTTCAAGACCTTGTGTGGTTTTCTCTGAAGGGAGAGGATATTCCCATTGCCAGCATCTTGAACCAGAAAACAGTCTAAGAAATTCCTCCCTCTCTCTGAGCTCATGGTAATTGGGCTTAGGCTCCAAAGCAACTTGCAGACTGGGGGGATGTCAAGCTGGGGGGTTCAGGCCAGAGGTCAAATTGGGACTGTGAGATGTGAAAGAATAGTCAAATCTCATGGCTGGTTGTAAATTAAGTTCCATGGTGTTTTCCCCTATTTTCCCTGAACTTTCAATAAAGTCCTAATAAAATACATGGTTTGGTCTCAACTCTGTATGGGGAGTTAAGTGAACTTCCTAACCTAATTAGGAATGATGGAATGAAAGACAAAGCAGGCCAGAACAATGAAACCTTTGTTCCAGGCTGTAAGAGTTGACTGGAGCTTCAGAAGGTAATAGACAGAGGCTTTGCTGGGGCTGCTTGACAAGGAGCCTGGAGCAGAAGGGCTGGTGAGAAATATATCACCAAACAGACATAAGACAGGGCTCTCAGGAAGAACAAAAAGGTGAGGTGGGCAGGCAGGGTGAGGGCCTAACATTCTAAAATTCCAAGCAGTTGCAAACCCAATATCAATTATCATTTATGCTTAAGTAGAAAATTCAGACTGATATGAGCTGAAAATGCACTTGCTAATACAATGTCTTTTTAATTCATCCCTTCCCACTGCATCCCAGTACCATCACTCTGGTCCAGCTAGCTCCTCACTGCCTGATGGCCAGATTCCTGCAACAACCTAGAATTCAGAAACCGAATTACTCTCCCTGACATATGGACTTAACAACACCATGATGTTAATCCTCACAAAACATTGACTTCATCATAGTACTTTCCAGCCATACAAATCATATGCAATGGCATAAAATTCCACATCTTGGATCATCAATGATGATGCTAGTGACAAGAGGCAGAAAAACATAGAATTAACCAATAACCTGGGCTGAGACCTTTGAATGAGAGTAGCGACTAGGAATAGACTTCACACATCTCAATCCTGAGAGATCAGCAAGAAGGAGATTGGGAACAAGAGTTCTTATCAATGAGGACTGTGAAGGCATACGGAAAAGACCTGTGCTGGAGACCACCAAGCAAGCATATGAGACCATAGCTGCCTTAGCTTCAGCAGTCTCTACCCTCCAGCAGGATGCAGTGCAAACTTGCCCAGATGTCTTGAAAACAACGTGTGTGATTTATTTCCCCAATCAGAAGTTGAAAGGAAAATATAATATGGTAACATTGTTTTCCGATTGGGATTGCTGGTGGCTAACAAAACACTGTAAGCCATGTGTAACTGCACGTTTATGAAGAACCTGCTGCATGCTGGTCCCTAAGGCAGCATGGAGGAAGAATTGGAAGCCACAGGCCATGTCCTCCTGTTGCCAAGATCTAGAAGTTAAATAAACAAGAGACTTTTATAGGGAAATGTAACACGCTCCCCAATAAAAGTGAGTATAGGCTACTGTGGGAACGTATAAGGAGTCCATGAAACTGGGACCCAAGGGGGACACGGGAGAACTTCCCGGAGGAAGTGACATCTGATCTGAGATACCATGACTAAGCAGGTGCTGGCCTAATATAAAAGGAGGGTCATTTCTTAGGTTGCTGCAACAAATTACCACAGGCTTGATCAATTAAAGCAACAGGAACTAGAGAGAATTCTGGAGAGAATTCTCCAGGTTGTGAAGGGCAAAGTCTGAAATCAGCATCATCAGGCCCCAAGATGTCAAGGTTGTGTTCCCTCTGGCGGTTTTCAGGATGTCTGTTCCTTGCCTCTTCCAGCTTCTGGGATCTGCTGGCATTCCTTGGTCATGTCACTCCAGTCTTTGCCTCCACCTTCACATTGCCCTCTCCTCTGTGTAGGTCAAGTCTCCCTCTGCCTCCCTCATTAAAGGACACTTAGGATTACACTTAGCATCCCCAGATAATACAGGATAATCTCTCCATATCAAGATGCTTAACTTAATCCTATGTCAAAAGATTCTTAACTTTTTCCCGTAGAATGTAACATCGCTTGTTCAGGAATTAGGACATGGCTATTTTGGGGGGTCACTTTTCCACCTGCCCAGGAAGGGACGAGGAGGGGCATTCTAGGAAGTAAAAGAGGTGTGCACAAAGGCTCAGAAATGTGAGAGAGGGTTGGGAAATTTGGGGAGAGTAGGGAGTTTAATATGGCTCGGGTGTTGGTTGCAAGAGTGGAGAGAAAGAAAGCTGGAGAGGTAAGAAGCATTTATAATATAAAAGGTTTTATGGTTTATTCTCCTGCAATCTGAAGGAGAAATGCCCAAGAAAACAACGCTACCTGACCACCCCTGTGCCTCACTGAGCATTAGAAACTGCTCTAGGGACATGGACTGAGCAGGAGAACAGGTTGCAAGGATTAGTGGTGTCATGCATCAAAGGTGTACATGGGCCTCTTCTGCAGGGAACCACATGCACCCCAGGGGACTGGGTCCCTTTGGGGGAGCTTAAAAATAAGAGTTAACTGCTAAACCCCAGCTGCTTCTCACCAGAGCCCCTCAGCCATTCTTCTCTGAAACATTTCAAGGTGGAATTTGTAGTTCAGGTAACGTAGCTTATGTAAGCTGTATTTCTTTTTTTCTTTCTTTCTTTTTTTTTTGGAACTATACATCTTTGGATATGTTTTTTTTTTTTTTTTTTTTTTTTTTTTTTTT
>NW_016807882.1:1791895-1830303 GCF_001698545.2 Rhinopithecus bieti
TATTTTCTTTTATGAATTGTTCTTTTGGTGTCCTAACTAAAAGATATTTGTTTGATATCTTTAGAAATTTCACAACAATTTATTTTATTCTAGAATGTATATAGTTTTAGCTCTTTCACGTAGATCTATTATCCATTTGAGTTCATTTTTGTGTTTTGTATGAGATGAGGGTTTTTTGTTTGTTTAATTATCATTTCTTTATTTTATTATTATACTTTAAGTTCTAGGGTACATGTGCACAAAGTGCAGGTTTGTTACATATGTATACATGTGCCATGTTGGTGTGCTGCACCCATCAACTCATCATTTACATTAGGTATATCTCCTAATTGTAAGCCATATTTCTCTAGGAACTCTTGTTCACAAATAAATATATAGATGGCTAGAGAAATATTTATCCCAAAAGCTTCTTCATCCTGTCCAGTCACCACACCCACCAAAATCTTTCATTTTTCAGGTCAAGGAGCAGTGACTGAAGGGCCCCTGCATCATCCTCCTTATTCCCTTATAGTTTGGGTTTCTTCAGGTGGAAGAAAGACGCAGAGAGAAGGATAGCGAGAGATGGGGGAGGGAAGGACAGAGAGACAGAAAAGGAGAATACATGAGTGAGTAAGTTCACTAAGTATTTACTAAACACCTACTGTGTGCCAGGCACTATTCAGATTATATAGAAAATAGCAGTAAGTAAGACACAGGGAATTCACAGCCCAGAAGTTTCGGGTTGTCCTTCCTGTGTCCTGCTCCATGCCTAGCACTGTGCTAAGCTCTTTGTACACGTTATTTCTTTATACCCCACAGAAATGGAGATGAAACAAGAGGTCAGAGAGAAGGATAGACCTACCCGCAAGATAGAGGTAGAAGTAGAAATGGAGAAGGCCTATCTGAAAATTATCTGGATGTTACCTTGCCTATAGAACTCAATTTCCTACAGCTATTTGTTTCAGACTCCAGGCTGGAATCAGACGGTTTTCCAGAAACCCCAGCCAAGTAAAGCAAAAGAGTTCCAAGGATAAATAAAGGGAAAAGTTCATAAGTTTGACCAGCACTTTTGGCCATGGTAAAGTAATATGGACTTGGCTGGATACTCCTGGTTATTTATAGAGCAAGTGAACACTAAAACATGCTGCAATTGCAGATGGCTGGGCCAGATGATCTGTCACGGTCCCTTCCAACTCCATTTATTTTGTGAGATTTTATTTTTGCCCTAGTACCTATCACAAGGGCTAATAAGTGAACCATTATTATGAAGGAGAAAAAAGCCCAGACAAAAATTTTATATAGATTTTGTAAAGTAAAATTAAATAATATGAAGGGAGAAAATACACTTTTTAAAAGAAGGAATAATTGCATTTCTAATTTGATGAAACCTAATCAACAAGAAGATCTTCTAGTCACTTGTGCGTATGTAGGGAGATGGCTATGACTACAAAACCATAAAAGACCTGACAGGTCATCAAAAGAGCCCCTCGCATTTTACAGAAAAGGCTACTGTGGCCCAGAAAGGTGACGTGGCACCCCCAGGTCTTCTGACTCCTGTCCAAAGGTCTTTTATTCAAACCACTGTTCAAATCATTTTAATATAGATTGTCTTCTCAATTAAGGAACTCCTAGAAAATTCTAATCCTAGTAAAAGTTAAAATAGATACATTCGATATGCTGTGTGTGATTTGTGCTTACAATGTAATTTTATATATCAATTCATATCAAATTTAATGATTATCTATAGAGACAACTTCTCCTAACTCATAAGCTATACCAAGAAGCTGTTTAACTCTTTTACAACAAGTACATAACAATGAAGTAAATGATGGCCTCAGTGGTACATTATGTTATGTCTTATTTAAATAATTTCTAGACAAACAACTTAAATCTAAAGCTTGGCTCACATCTCATCTCCCCCTGGAATTGTGAGGAATAATCTGGCAATGAAATATCCTAGCTAGAGACTTTTATTCATCTGCATAAACATAAGGAAAATATTTTATTTGAGGTACTATAGGACTCAAGTATTTTTTCCTAGGTTCCCTCGTTTTTAACAGGAATATGAGATTTTCAGGCAGGAAACATCTTTGTGGGTTTTGAGACTAAGAGAAGAACATCAAGATATTGTTATCTAGAGCAAACAAAACAGCATAAACATGCCAGGTGAGAAACCAAGTCAATCAGTTATTGATTATTCTCTTTCTTCCTGCTGTCGAGCAAAATAATACTTCAATCATCCCACTAAAATGTCAAACATCTTCCAAAACATAATTGGACAGAAAGATTCTATTGAGCCATGGTCCCCTCTCAATCTGATACAAAAAGTAGAAGGGAAGGCCAGTGATCAGCCTGTGGCAGATCCATTATTACCTCAACAGGAAGAGTCTATCTTTATTTACGAAGAAAATCAATGCCCACAAGAGGTTCTTAGTGCTAGTTTTAGGAGAGAAAAGTCCATTATGATAATGATAAAATAACTTTGTGGTGAATAGCATAAAGAAATTAAAATTTATTGAGTACTTACAATTAGTTCAGTACTTGAAGTACTTATTTAGTCCTCATGAAAATCCTTTAAGGTGCCCATCTGGCAAAGAAAAGAAAGAAAGAAAGAAAGTAAAGAAAAGAAATGAGAAAGAAAAGAAAACAAGTCTACAATGGTTAATAGACCAAGTCTACAAATAAGAAAAGCTGTGAATAGAAAGTCAGGTCTCTCTTCCCCCAGGTTTGTACCCCTGCATCACTTAGAGATTTTTCTCATCAAACATTCCAAAAGGAGCATTGGAATAAGCTTTTGAGGATATGAGGTGACCTTTTCCTTTCAATACAAGAAAAGAAATTTTGAATAAGGAAATCTGAAATTTCTATTGTTATAATTATGTGTTAATTTCAGAATTCTTTACCCAAGAATTTTGAGGATTTTGTAGTCATGAATCTACAGCAATCATTAAGGAAAATCCTAGATGATTTCTTTTGCCTCAGATTCTCTAGTCCTTGCAGAATGAAACTTTTGTCATCTGAGAACACCAACATTTGTTCCCAGTTCTCTGCAGGGCATTAAAGTTAAAAAGAGTTGTATGACTATGTTCTCTAAATGGATTTTCCTCAACAATCACTGAACACCTAACAAGACAACAAGAACTTGTGATGTATAAGAGTTTCTAACTGATGGAATGTCTGTTGACATCCACACAGGCTCTGAACTGGAGGAAATTGTACGGTGTCTGTCACAGGGTTTCACATGCTATTTTATGCACTTGTGATGAGGAAGATTTTCTGCCGAATAGGATGCACCCAAGGGAGACAAAAACTATTAAAGTTTGTGGTTGCTCTAAAAAATCCTATTTAGCATTACTTTAAAATAAGTTATTACTGAAAAGAGAAATAACAACTTGGAAATCATAGTATATATGTAAACCTATTTATGAAGCCATTTCAGAAAAGTTTTATAATAGATAATAATAGGCTAATTTGTGTGTGTGTGTGTGTGTTTCCTTATATAATTTTTTTGCTGTATTGTGAATGTCAAGTTAATTAAAGACAGAAACTATACAATCCAAAATATCATCTCTGTGTGACTCCAGGTTAGGTGTTAGAGTTAGCCAAAAAAACAAAGGAACTTGTACAAAAAAATTGGAATGCAGAAGTAAAACTGTAGACATGGTTAAATTTGTTTACGGATGGAGGTAAAGGTGCCCTGGAGGGTCCCAACTGGCCCCCACTCCCTTCTGTCCTGTATCTAGCTCTCCTTCCTGACTAATGGCAAAGCTAGTTCACAGTGCCCCAGGCCCACAACAAGATGCTAAGCCATGGACCCACAGAGGCCTCTCTATGTGCTCCCCTGTTGTGAGAGCTGGACATGGAAGCTCTGATTTGTCCACCTATGCCAGGGTCTCAGACAGACTAAGGATGCTTCCCTGATTTTCTGACTTTCACTTTGAGATCTTCACTTCACTTCCCCAGTTCCTCTCACAGCTGTGAAAGGACTAATTTTTATAATTTACTTATTCCACAATATGCATAGTGGCTCTGCATTTCCAAATGAATTTTGACTGATACAATTGTACATATTACACATTACATACATACCTACATGTACTCATGCCTTTATCCACATATATGTTATATAATTCTTTACTAAATTCCTTATATATTACATGGTTCTTACAAATAGTTCCCTAAGTCATTTTCTATATCCTCAATACCTAGCACAGTATCTGATATAAAATGTATATGTAGTATTTATTGAATGCAAAATGAATGGCAAGCTAATTTTAGATCACTGAAAATATTCTTCTACCCAATGGAAGTTAATGCTCAGTAATTCTGGGAAATTATGCCAACATGAAAGAGTTCTTAAAAGTACAATTCAAATTTAGATTTATTATTATATACAGTGGGCTTATTAAAAGTAATATTCAGAGATAATAGATTCCAGACCTGCTCAACTATAGTGTTTTTCTGCAATATCATGTCAGCTCTTTTCTCCCTAAAATAGGGAAATTTCAAGTATAGGCATACCTCATTGCATTATACATCACTTTATTGCACTTCACAGATAATGCATTTTTCATAAATTAAAGGAATGTAGCAACTCTGCATCAAGCAAATCTGTCTGCGCCATTTTTCCAACAGCATGTACTCATGTCGTGTCTCTGTGTCACATTTTAGTAATTTTGCAATATTTCAAACTTTTTCATTACTCTTATAACTGTTTTGGTGATCTGTGATCAGTGATATTTGATGCTGCTATTGTAATTATTTTGGGGTGACACAAACCATGCCCATATTAGACAGCAAACTTATTTGATAAATGTTGTGTGTGTGCTGACTGCTCCACAGACTAAACCAGCATTCGTCCATTTCTCTTCCTCTCTTTGGGCCTCCTTATTTCCTGAGACACAACAATATTGAAATTAGTCCTATTAGTAACCCTGCAATGGTAACTAAGAGGTCAAGTGGAAGGAAGAGTCCTGTGTCTCTCATTTTAAATCAAAAGCTAGAAATGACTAAACTTAAGAGGAAGACATGTTGAAAGCCATGATAGGCTGAAAGCTAGGCCTCTAGCACCAAACGATAAGCCAAGTTGCGAATACAAAAGAAGAGTTCTTAAAGAAAATTGAAAGTGCTACTCCAGTGAACACATGAATAAAAAAACTAAATAGTTTTTATTGTTGATAGGGAGAATGTTTAAGTGATCTGGATAGAAGCCACAACATTCTTGTAAGCCAAAGTCTAGTTTAAAGCAAGACCCCGGCCGGGCGCGGTGGCTCAAGCCTGTAATCCCAGCACTTTGGGAGGCCGAGACGGGCGGATCATGAGGTCAGGAGATCGAGACCATCCTGGCTAATACGGTGAAACCCCGTCTCTACTAAAAAATACAAAAAACTAGCCGGGCGACGAGGCGGGCGCCTGTAGTCCCAGCTACTCGGGAGGCTGAGACAGGAGAATGGCGTGAACTCGGGAGGCGGAGCTTGCAGTGAGCTGAGAGCCGGCCACTGCACTCCAGCCTGGGCAGCAGAGCAAGACTCCGTCTCAAAAAAAAAAAAAAAAAAGCAAGACCCCCAACTCTCCTCAGTTCTATGAAGGCTGATAGAGGTGAGGAAGATGCACAAGGATGGCTGGGCATGGTGGCTCAAGCCTGTAATCCCAGAATTTTGGGAGGCCAAGGCAGGTGGATCACCTGAGGTCAGGTGTTCAAGACCAGACTGGCCAATATGGTGAAACCCCAACTCTACTAAAAATACAAAATTAGCTGAGCGTGGCAACGGGAGCCTGTAATCCTAACTACTTGGGAGGCTGAGGTGGGAGAATCTCTTGAACCCAGGAGGCAGAGATTGCAGTGAGCTGAGATGACGCCACTGCATTCCAGCCTGGGCAACAAAGTGAGACTCTGTCTCAAAAAAAAAGAAGGTGCAGAAGAAAAATGTGAAGCCAATAGAGGCTGCCTCATAAGGCTTAAGGAAGAAGCTATCTTTATAATGTGAAATTGCAAGATAAAGCAGCAAGTGCTGATGTAGAAGCTGTAACAAGCTATCCTGAAAATTTAGCTAAGATAATTGATGAGGGTGGCTACACTAAACAACATGTTTTTGATGTAGACAAAACAGCCTTCTACTGGAAGAGGATATCATCTAGGACTTTCATAGCTAGCAAGATGTCAATGCCTGGCCTCAGAGAACAGGCTGACCATCTTGTTAGGAACTAATGAAGCTGCTGATTTGAAGTTGAAGCCAATGCTCATTTACCATTTTGAAAATCTTAGGGCTCTTAAGAATTATGCAAAATTGACTCTGCCTCGGCTCTATAAAGTAAACAACAAAGTCTTGATTACAGCATATCTGTTTACCACATAGCTTACTAAATATTTTAAGCCTACTGTTGAGAACTACTGCTCAGGGAAAAAAAAAAAAAAGATTGCTTTCAAAACATTTCTACTCACTGACAGTGCACCTTGTCACCCAAGAGCTCTGATGTAGCTGTAGAAGGAGGTTAATGTTATTGTCATGCCTGTTAACACATCATGTATTCTGCAGTCCATGGATCAGGGAGTAATTTCAACTTTCAAGTCTTATTATTTAAGAAGTACATTTTGTAAGACTATAGCTGCCATGGGTAGTGATTCTTCTGATGGATCTGAGCAAAGCAAATTGAAAACCTTCTGGAAAGTATTCACCATTCTAGATGTCATTAGGAATATTCAGATTCATATGAGGAGGTCAAATTATCAACATTAATAAGAGTTTAAAAGAAGTTGATTCCAACTCTAGTGGATAATTTGAGGATTTCAAACTTCAGTGAAGGAAATAACTGTAGATGTGGTGGTAATAGCAAAATAACTAGAATTAGAAGTGAAGTCTAAAGATGTGACTGGATTGCTGCAACCTTATGATAAAACTTTAATGAAGGAAGAATTTCTTCTTATGAACGAGCAAAGAAAGTAGTTTCTTGAGGTGGAATCTCTTCCCGATGAAGATGCTTTGAACATTATTGAAATAACAACAAAGGATTTAGAATATTACATAAACTTAGTTGATAAAGCAGTGGCAGGGTTTGAGAGGACTGATTCCAATTTTGAAAGAAGTAACATTGTATGATGCTATCAGACATCACTGCATGCTACAGAGAAATCTTTCATAAAAGGAAAAGTTCATTGATGTTGCAAACTTCATTGTTGTCTTATTTTAAGAAATTGCCACAGCCACCCTAGTCCTCAACAACACACACCCTGAGCAGGAAGCAGCCATCAACATCAAGGCCAAACCCTCCACCAGGTGAAAGATTATGACTCCCTGGAGGCTCAAAGGACTGTTAGCATTTTTTAGCAACAAAATATTTTTAAATTAAGCTATGTATTTTTTTAGATATAATGCTATTGAACACTTAATAGAGTACAGAATAGTGTAAACATAAGTTTTATATGCCTTGGGAAACAAAAAAATTTCTGTGCCTTGCTTTATGGCAATAATCACTATATTGTGTTTGGTCTATAACCAAACCCACACTGTCTTCAAGGTATGCCTGAATATAATTAATTGCTAAGTGACACTCCACCACAACCCCATCTCTGTGTCATGCATCTAGGACATGACACAGACATGTTGCATTCTACTATGTTTACCCTTTGAAAAGGGACTAAAAAGATGCCAGATACCTGTGGTTAGGAGTCTCCCTAGGTAAGAAAAATGTCTTCAAAGGGAAATAAGGGCTGGTGAGGCTGACTCATGGAGACTGGGGAAAAACCAATCCTGGCGCCTCCACTCTTGGTCCTGGAATTTTATGTATTTATTGTTTGTTGTTGTTGTCGTTGTTGTTGTTGTTTTGTTGAGATGGAGTTTTGCTCTTGTCACCCAGGCTGGAGTGCAGTGACATGATCTTGGCTCACTGCAACTTCCACCTCCTGGGTTCAAGCAATTCTTCTGCCTCAGCCTCCCAAGTAGCTGGGATTACAGGTGCCTGCCACCATGCCCAGCTAATTTTTGTATTTTTAGTAGAGATGGGGTTTCACCATGTTGTTCAGGCTGGTCTTGAACTCCTGACCTCAAATGATCCACCCACCTCAGCCTCCCACACTGCTGGGAATACAGGTCTGAGCCATTGTGCCCAGCCAGTCTTGGAATTTGAAGGGAGCAGATGTCCCTCTAGTCATGGATAGTTAGGGTAGCTTCCACCATCTGGAAGAAGGCCAGGAGCTAAGAATGATATGTATTATAGAACATAGGACAGTGGTCAAGTCATATGTTGTAATTAAGATTATTTAATCTGTATCATCCCACATTGATGAGCACTGGAGTAGTACCACAAAGGCAAAAGCTGTGTCTATTTCGCTCACCAATAAACCTCTAATCCTAACTCAAAGCCTGGCATAAAGAAGCACCCCATAAATGTTTGTTAAATGATGAGTGAAAGAATTTTTTCCCATGGCATCACTCAAATCTTATTTAAGCAGTATAACCTTGTCTAGTTGTGCCATGGAGACAAAGAAAAAGAATTTGAACTCAATTTTGGTCTAGATCATGGTCTAGACCTTTGGTCTAGGAGCAACAGTATCTGCCTCCCACACTACAGCCCTGAAGCCACCTACAGTGACCAGCACAGCAGTCAGGAGCAACATACTCCCAAAAATAGATGAATTCATGGAGAAAAGGTGAGAATCCTATAGTCCAGTTATTTCTTCCACCAGAACATTCTGTTCTATGGTCAATTTTAAAGATTCTAATTTCTTTACTAATATAGGAAAGTCATTCATTAAGTATTTACTACATCAGTGTATTGAAAAAATACCACTGTTTTCTTTTATCTGCTGCAAATTCATCAAAACTAAATGAAATGTGTCCCTCCCCTCCTCAGAAGAATAGTCCAACATTTAATTTATCCTCCCAGTATCTGGGTTTTCCTGGACATCCCATCCAGGAAGATCCCATTTCACTGTGAGTATTGAAAGGGAGATATCAGGAATGGGCTCACTTTTGTAGACAATCCTTAAGTAGGCATTTTGGTTTCCAATAGTTGCTCAAAAATTCTCTAACTGGTAACCCAAAGACATATTTTGTTTTGTTTGTTTGACATGTGTTCAGTGTTCTAAAAGTTGTAAATTAGCTACAATGGAGATAAAACAATAGGATTGTCCAATGAGAGAAATGGAAGTCAAATTCTTTTTTGTAATAAAAATTGTATATATTTAAGGTGTACGACATGAGGTTTGGTTTTTATATACATATATAGTGAACTGAATATTACAGTCAAGCTAATTAACATATACAATACATTATTAGTAACTACAGTCCTCATGCTGTACATTAAATCTCTAGAACTTATTCACCCTACGTGAATGAAACCAGCATTTGACCCACATCTCCCATTTCCCCCTTTCCCTGGTAACCACCCTTCTCTCTGCTTCTAAGAATTCAACTTCTTTATATTTCACATGTAAGTGAGATCATGCAGACTTGTGTCTGTGGGCTTTTAATGTGCATTTCCCTGATGATTTATGATGTTAAGTACCTTTTTATATACCAATTCGCCATCTGTGTGTCTTCTTTAGAAAAATGTCTATTCAAGTCCTTTGCCCATCTTTTTAGCAAGCTTATTTGTTTTTTTGCTGCTGAGTTGTGTGAGTTCCTTATATATTTTAGATACTAACCCCTTATCAGATAAATGGTTTGCAAATATTTTTCTCCCAACCTATAGGGTACCTTTTCATTTTGTTGATTATTTCCTTGGCTCTACAGAGCTTTTTACTTTAATGTAGTCCCACTTGTTTATTGTCACTTTTGATACCTGCTTCTGTTCATTCCAATAATAGAAAACCCTAAAGATTCCATTAAAAACTATTACAACTAATATATTTAGTAAAGTTGCAGGATACAAAAATCAACATACAAAAGTCAGTAGCATTTCTTTAAACCAACAGCAAATTATCCAAAAGGAAATCAAGAAAACAATCTCTGTTATGATAGCATCAAAAAGAATAAAATAATTAGGAATAAATTAACCAAGGAAATGCAATAACTGAATGCTAAAAACTATACAATATTGACGGAAAAAAACTGAAGAAACCAATGGATGGAGACTTATCTTGTGTTCATGGATTAGAAGACTTAATATTGTTTAAATATCTATACAACCCAAAGTGACCTTTACATTCAATGCAATTCTTATTACAATTCCAGTAGCATTCTTCACAGAAACAGAATAAAAGCAATCATATAAAATTTGCATGGAACCACAAATGACCCCAAATAGCCAAAGCAATCTTAAGAAAGGAGAACAAAACATGAGGCATCATACTTCCTGATTTCAAGTTATATTACAAAGTTGTAATATTTAAAACGTTATAGTACTGGAATAAAAACAGACAAATTGGCCAAACAGAAACAGAGCCCAGAAATGAACTCAGGCATAGATGATCAACTAATTTTCAACAAGGGTGCCAAGAATACACAATGAGGAAAGGGTAGTCTCTTTGTAGGAAAACAGTCTGTTGAATGGCAGAGTGATGCCATCTTGAAGCAAAACCACTATTATAATCAATGTTTGACTCCTGCATACCAAGGTGTTCTGCAGCACGATCTTTAAACTGCAGCATAGATAAACACTCATAAAGATGCTTATCCAACCTCCTCAGTGGTCACAAATTTCACAAGAAAGTCTGAGATGTGATCAACTGTACATGTTTTGTCAAAAGAGCCTACTATATAAAGGATATTTTCTGTGTGTAAGTCTCTATTAAATATTCCTTTCTGAGAAACTAGACGTGTTAGCCTCTTTTTTTGGCCTCTCAGCTCTCTCAACCGTTAGGGGCAGGTTTGCATATGTCAGCTCACCACAGAACACTCTTCCATAAACGGTGTTGGAAAAACTGGATAGCCACATGCAAAAGAAGTTGTACCCTTGTCTCATACCACACACAAAAATCAACACAAAATGGATTTAAAGACTTAAACATAAAACCTAAAACCATAAAATTCCTAGAAGAAAACATAAGGAAGAAGTTCCTTTCTTAACATTGGTCTTGGCAATGTTATTTTCGATATGACACCAAAGGCATAGGAAACAAGAGCTCAAGTTCTTGTCAAGGAGTTGACCAGCATCTGGTGAGCCCAACTTCCCATGGAACCAGGAGTTCCTTCCTCAGGAGGGCAAATTCAACATCTCATGACTTTGCTGGGTAGCAGCTACCATTCCCGAACAACTTCCTGCGTAGTTGCTCTTTTACTCCAGGCTGCTTGGTACCCAACCTCAATTCTTTATTCCCTGCACCCATATCATTCCTCATACTTGCATTATGAGAAGGTAAGGTAGCATGTGTGCATAGTTCATCCCCAGAAACATAACTCCTACGTATCCAGAAGTCTCACCTGGCTCCAGCCTGTTCTCTGGGGGTGATGAAAGAACAGGAAACTTTATGCCTATTTTTTGTAAACTTCTACTCTATAAACTACCCACCCCATGAAAAAGTTTATTTCTTAATCCCCTTCATGCAACATTGTGGTATTTATCTTCATTTACCTTGTCATGCCTCCTCATTACCTGCATTTAAAAACTGAGAGGTTCCACATGAAAATCTGGATGGCCGATATGTCTTAAAATAGCCTACATTTCCAAATGGCAGCAAACAGCTAGATATCAAAAGCCAGTGGTCCACTATTTCTTGAATTTAAGCTTCAGCTGTCATGTAGCATCATGCTAACCCTGCGATTTACCTGACTGTAGAGTAAGAGGAATGTGAATTATTTCTTGGACCTGGAGCTCTACCCTATATTTACTCCAACACACATTCATTGTATTCCTGTCTGGTCCCTGTAGGTTATGAATAGGTTATGATGCTGATCTAAATCCACTAAGAGATGTAACCAGATTGTCTAAAGGAGAAAGTGAAGGAGACCTTCTGTTTTAAGTGTAGGTGAAGGAGTCACCCTGAAGAATGGGATATAGGAGAGAGTTCATGGTTTCCAAAGAGACAGACCTGTGAACTGTGGGAAGGGACATTGCCAGCAGACTTTGCAGCAGCCTACCCTGAGCAACAATTCCAGAGAGATGATAGAGGACCAGCCTTGCACAAGGCATCACATGGAGCTAGGAATGATGGCCAGAAGACATCCTGCATGACCTCAGAAGCTGCTTTATGTAACCCAAAATAAAGAGCTATGAAAACCAACTAGCACTGGGCTTCCCACCCACAGTAGTGAGGCTTAAGGGATCTTTAATTGTGCCTTCGATGAAAAAAGAGCTAGCCTATCCCTGTGCCAATATCTTCCATTTGCCCCTCCAGAGCCACTCTCCTCTTTTCTCCTTTTTGGTCACTGCTCCAAGGCAGCTTATTTATGGATGACATCAGAAAGCTCCCAAGTCCTCTGAGTTCCAGTTGAGTTTGGTTAATGGGGAACCTCAGGTGATTCTGTGAAGAAGAGTAGGGGTTCTCTCCCTGCAAAATCATCTCAAGCTGGAGATGTCCCACCATCCAAAGATTACTGCTTTTCCCAAGGTGGCTAAAGCTACCTCAGTCTCTGTAAGTTCTGCATGCCTGAGGGTGGTAACAACTCTGCTGCTAGCCTCAGGTTATGACACCGTGGCCTGCAGTTCCCCTATACCACACCTTCATTAGAGATTTTCAAATGGATGAAGAAACCCTCATTGGATTAGCCTGTTTCAAACACACCATCTGTTTCCTGCTGGGACCTTGACGGATACAACCCCAATGTGATAGAACAGTTCACACCTGTCACACTACAAGAAACAGCATTACAGTGGTAGGAGTAGCAGGGCTGGGATCAGAAGCTGACCACTGAATGAGATTGTTCCCAGATCCAGAACAGACGTAGTTTTACCAGGGATCACAGAGCTTCGTAACCAGATGCACACACTTGATTATAGCAGAAGTTATAAGTTATATTGGTATCAAAGCTGCTGCCTTTATATTTAAATTAAGCACTTCAAACATAGAACTCTATTCAATTAGAAGATTCCAATAGTAATTGCCAACTAAAGGAGAAAAATAAGAGAGAAATAGAAAAGGAGATATTTTATAGAGCGAGATAAAAACACACAGAACTACAAAGAAAAAGAGATGCAAAAAACACAGCACAGAATTTGGGCTTTCCACTAGGACAGGGCCAGGAGTTCTCTGGATTTGGCGGCCAAAAGGCTTCTATATAGCAGTTGTATGCTTTAAGGCGAAGCATGGGCTTCAAGGTGTTTTCTACTGCTGCACAGACCTCTGGTCCCCCAGATCCTGCATCCTTTGTAACCCTTAAGCAGGTCATGCTGAATATGAGGCACAAGGCAGGATCCAGAGAGGTTAATACACACTTGGAAGAGGGAGCAAGAGAAGGGCTATGTTTATGACTGGAAGGGCTGTTTATGACTGGAATACTTAAGAAGGGTCTAGGAACTTACCTAGCTTTCGGTTCAAAGACTATGGATGTCGCATAAGAAGACCCAAACCCTGTTTTCTACCTGGGTCCCTTTTCCTTAGGTGTGGTGCCTCAAAGGCATAGCTTTACAGCTGTCCCTGCCTTTGTTCACACACTGGGCACCAGATCCTCTCTATACAGTGGAAATCTTAATGTCAGATATGCTAGTGTGATGGAATGTTCACAAACAGCATGGAACGCTGTGTGTAATTGTGTGAGGGACTTGTTTTGTGTGAAGGTTTAAGAAATAGCTGGTATAAGATTTAGTCTTGGCCAGATGCAGTGGCTCAAACCTGTAATCCCAGCACTTTGAGTGGATTGCTTGAGCTCAGAAGTTCAAAACCAGCCTGGGTAACACGGCAAAACCCCGTCTCTACCAAATACACACACACACACCAAAAAAAATTAGCCAGGCATGGTGTGCACACCTGTGGTCCTTAGATACTTAGGAGGCTGAGGTGGGAGGATGGCTTGAGCCTGGGAGGTGGAGAATGCAATGAGCACAGATCACGCCACTGCACTCCATCTTGGGCTACAGAGCGAGACCCTGTCTCAGAAAAAAGAAAACAAAAAAAGATGTAGTCTCAAGGAGGTCAATATAGCCTGGTTAGGCTGAAAATAGAAAGTGGAACATCTGAGTCATGTGCTAGTGCACAGTTTGGGCATTGTTCATGAATACTGGCTGGGGCTAGTGTTCAGAGATAATATGTGGACTTGGAACTGGAACACTTCACATAGGACCCTCCAAATTCTAGACAGGACTTGCAGTCACTATTCACAGATGAAATCATCAGATGACAATGGAGCCAATTCTCCTCGTTAGACCAGCCCCCTGGCTTCAAACTTCACAAAGAATTTACAACATTGTAACAGAATTTAACTGTATTCAACTCAGTGTGAATCACACACATAATATTTGTGCTACGGTTAAATGATTAAAAGAATCCAACTTTTGTGTTATTTAAGACAAAGCCTCCTGGAATTGGTTCAAAGGCTGGAATTAATTCAGGAGCTGGTATATAACTTTGGAGATGCATTTATCCATCATTTGCCAGTGGTTACACATTGCATCAGGGAACATTACCACCCCAAAACCCTCACTTCTGGGCTCCCTCTGTGTCCTATGTTGTGTCATTTGAAAGCCCTAGAGCCAAAAGCAAAAGTCACACAATGCATGCTTGAGGCATGTTACTGTCAGTACAATGTGAGTCAAAGACTGCCCAAATCCAGCTAGTTCCTCTATCTATAGCTCAAATCAGAAGTCCAGGAGTATGTAAGGTAAAGTAAAAGGGGTATCTGGTACACAAGGTATCTCCAGAAACTGAATTTATAATAAGAGATGTGCTTAACAAACAAGGAATTAGAGCAGAAAGAATTGAACAGTCTTGAGGTATATTTGGTCCTAACTGCAACGGACCTTAAAAAATTAGATCCTCTTTAGCATAACACATATCTTTGTAAAAAACAGGATATTTTTGTCCATGAATCACAGCTTTTTCTTTATTGATTGTTAGATAATTGCATATTTTGGCTATATTGACTTTGCTCTTTTATTTTTACTTTTTGCATTTTTTTAATAGATGATACATTCAAATATCAAAAAGTCCGAAAGCAACTGTTTTAGAACACTAAACAGTACATCTGCATGTCCTGTGACCCAGAAATTCCTCTTATAGATACACACCCAACAGGAATGTATACCTACATTACCAAAAGACATGTATGAGATTGTCCATCACAGTACTATTTTCATAATAGCTCTGCCAAATGCTGGCTTCTGGAATATATCACCAAATTATCTGTTCAGAAGATAAAGCTGAGTTTACTGCTTACCACAGCAAAGGAGAGCATTATCTTCCAGGGTTTTAGTAGCATCTCAGGGTGGGGGGGAAAATTATGAAGATTTGGGTTTGGCTTGTTGATCTCTGACCCAAACCTACAAATTTATTGTTTGTAAATTGTAGGATGCTTGATGGTAGAATTCAGCATTCATTCTAAAGGCCTAAGAACAAGTGAGCCAATTATGTAAATCCCAACCTGAGGACCAGAGATGAGAGGAAATGAGAAGTCTCAGCTCAATGTAGAATGCGTGATTAGGGTTTAATAACATAAAGATATAAAAGTGGCCGGGCGCGGTGGCTCAAGCCTGTAATCCCAGCACTTTGGGAGGCCGAGACGGGCGGATCGCTAGGTCAGGAGATCGAGACCATCCTGGCTAACACGGTGAAACCCCGTCTCTACTAAAAAATACAAAAAACTAGCTGGGCGAGGTGGCGGGCGCCTGTAGTCCCAGCTACTTGGGAGCCTGAGGCAGGAGAATGGCGGGAACCCGGGAGGCAGAGCTTGCAGTGAGCTGAGATCGCGCCACTGCACTCCAGCCTGGAGGACAGAGCGAGACTCCGTCTCAAAAAAATAAAAAATAAAAATATAAAGATATAAAAGTTTAGGATTGATGGACCTAAGGAGGCAAGTATTTTGAGGTGAAGCTTTCCAAGATTTTTGGAAAGTACACCATCCTTGGGTGCTATCTATTTAAAAGTGGAACAGCCTGATATTTGTTTAAATGGGATTTTTATAAGAGTCTTAACAATAAAGTTGTCTGCAACTTGTATCTACCTGGTCAAAGGTTTTCTGAAATATTTACATTAAAATAAACAGTACATTTGTAGAATGTTTAGGGCAGAGGTCAGCAAACTATGTCTGTGGGTCAAATCCAGTCTGCTTTTGTAAATAAAGTTTGGAATACTGCCAAATCCTTTCATTAGGTATGGACTATAGCTGCTTTCCTGCAACACAGTCCTCTCTGTTGTCTGATTCTGCTGGCAGCCTGTGCCTTTCATTATCTCTGTGCTACTTTACAGCTTTAAAAGTTGTAGACAATGAATAGTAATGCAAATTACTCTTATCCATAGATACATAAATGAATTTTGTCAGCTGAAGATATAATTGATTATTTCCCTGTGGATATTGGTTAATTTTGCATCTATTAGCTAATTTATTTCAGCATTCCTAATTGCCTATATATGTGTCTGTTCTTAGATTCTGTTTGAAGTGATTTCTTAAGTATATATTTGTATTAGTCATGGTTCTCCAGAGAATCAGAACCAATAGGATATATATATATATATATATATATATATACACACACACACACATGCACATACATATATATATATATATATATATATATCCTGGATATCAAGAAGTCCCATAATCTGATGTCTGCAAGCTGCAAAACCAGGAAAGCTGGCAGTGTAATTCAGTATTCATTCTGAAGGCCTGAGAACCAAGTGAGCCAATGATGCAAATCCCAATTAGAGGGCCAGAAAAAGTGAGATGATGACATGATGAGATGATGAGATGAGATGAGATGAGATGAGATGAGATGAGATGAGATGAGATGTCCCAGCTCAAGAAGTTTAGGTAGGAAAAAAGGAACAAACTCCTTCTTCCTCTGCTTTTTCTTCTATGCAGGCCCTCAACAGATTGGAAGATGCCCAGGCAGTTGGGGATGGCAATCTACTTTCTCAATCTACTGATTCAAATGCTAATCACATCCAGAAACATCCTCACAGACATACCCAGAAATAATCTTTAATCTGGGCCAGTGAAATTGACACATAAAATTTAACCATCACAATATCTCACCAGTATCCTCATTAATTGATGAGTTAAAATCTTTGACACATGTGCATTTTATATTTGTATGAGAATTTTGGTTTTGCCTGTTTTAGTGGTTAATTTTTAACAGAAGTGGGCAGTCATGCATGTGGTTATCAGTCACTGGGGAGCAAGTAGTGACCAGAGCACACCTGAGCAGACTGCTGAGGTGCAGGTAATGCTCTATTCCTAGATATGGGTGCTGGTTACACAGATGAACACTTTGAGCTGTAGACTGAGGTTCTTTGCAATTTTCTGAATACATGTTGTACTTCAATGAAAAGCTCATTTTTAAATAAATATATAAATAAACAAAACATCTAAAGGTATCTAGAGAAATATCTCCCCCCAGCTAATGATTTCCCACCTCAGCATTAGTCACTGTTATTAGGTATTTTTATTTATCATTCCAGACTTTTTTAAAGGATATACAAGGAAATAAGAATACAGATTCTTATTCCCTCAGCACTTTTTTCACAAAAGATAGCATGAAAGATACAACATACACACTGTTCTGTGCCTTTTATTTTTCACTTAACAATGAATCTTGGAGATCTCTTCTTATCAGTACATGGAGCTCCTCCATTCTTTATTAAAGCTCCATTGTATTTCACTAAATGGATGTGCCACACTTTATTTAACCAGCCCTCCCTATTGATGGGCATTTGGGTTGTTTGTAATCTTTTGCTCCACAGAAATATATTGAGCTCCTAGATAATAATAAGAAAAAGAAAGAAAGGGAGAGGAGAAAGAGAGATGGAATTTGGGAGTGAGAATGGGTTGTCAGTGGCACAAAGGCCTGAGCACGTGTGGGAGTAGGGAATGCCCAAGATTAGGGTGGGTAGCTGTGACACCAAAGACCAATTATTTTTCCTTTAAATTTCACCCTCTACCAGCCTTGACATTTGACTTTTTTTTAAGGTTACCTACTTCAACAAAAGGAAGTCAACACACACTGCCTTTTCTCCAAAGAGGCTGGAGTGTATGCATATATTGGACATACAGGAATTCATATAACAATGATTCAAATAGCGGTCTTCCTCAACTGTGATAAAAACAAGAAGAGCTGATTCCAAACAGCTAGTATTTGATTTTCAGGAATGAAATGCTAACAGTTTCTAGCTTACCACTTACCCTAAAGCAAAGAGAACCAACCACTTACTCAGTGAGCCACAGGAGGCTGTGACTCCCAAAGTCACTGCCCAGCAGAATGACAAGCCCAATTTGCGATTCCCCCTTATTTTCCATCCCTCTAGGATTGAAATACCCAGCTGCTTCTTCCTAACCAAAATGTATTTTATCAAGGAAGCACCATGTTCTTTCAGGTCTAGAGAAGCCCACTATGAACTGGAAAAGACAAAAAACGATTGTTCTCATTTGCACAACTGCTTGGAAGGAAAATGAGATTACTGGCATCAAGGGAAAATTTAAATTTTTCCCCAGGCAAGAAGAATTGACTTTCTCTGCTCCAGGAGAAAGGTAGTTGAGAATTTACTGCACAACCGAGCTGGAAGAAAATGAAGAGTCTAATAAACCCAGGCAATTTAAGCACATACATGCACATGCATCCAGAAATTCTCTGAGCTATGATTTATGCAAATGTGTTAATTCATAATTAAAAGGTAATTGGGATCACTTTAATGGGCTTTTCTTCCTCTTAGACTGCCTCAGTGGCAGACCCCTGTCACATCAATTGTGGGTGTTAATATATCAGTTCCAATGATTTTATTGTCTTAAAAATAACTTAGCTGCTGTAGAGGCTGCCTTAGGGAGCTCAGTCTCCAAGGAGGAAGCTATCTAACAGCCAGTCCATTCTGATCTCTCAGTTATTGACAAGCAGAAAAAGAAACATTCACTTTTAATAATAGGGCTCTCTTTCATGCAAAGATAGTAGAAGATTTCTAAGAATAAATAATTCATGCTCCTCCAAGCTCTCTGAGAATAAATTTGTTCCTTTTCTGTTTTGTTTTCCTTCAAGATATGACATCTTAGGAAGAAGGGACTGGGGGAAAGAAAGCACTTTCTGCTTCTGTGGATATAAACACACAGTGTTTTATTCCCTAGTGCAACAAAACCTCAAGATCAACAGACAAGAGCTGAAAACCCTCTCCCACCAGACACAGTGCCATCTAAATGTTATCTCAAAAGATAGCATTTCATAAACAGTTTCAACAAAAGAATGTCAGTTTTTCCTTTATGTGCATGCACAAAATCGCTTTTCAGGAAAAAAATGACCATTACCAAATCCATCATAAAATTAATTACATTTAGTTGACTACATTGGCTGGCTGGTTATAACTCTTGCTGTATTTTCAAAAAGTGTGTTTCATTTCGTCATTAAAGGAAGAAACATTGTAGTTTTCCAACATACTGTCTATTGGTGGTTCTCAAACTTCAGTGTATGCCACAATTGCCAAAGAAATTTAACTAAATACAGATTCCTTGGCACTCTCCCTCAAAATTCCTATTTACTTTTTCTGGTATAAGGAACAGGTAATTCTGGTTTACTTAAGCTATGGTTTTAGAAACACTACACTCTGATTCTAATTATTCATGTTAGTTCTCATGAAAATATTCACATTAATTCTAATGAAATATAATGTGACTTAATACTATATGTAAGAATTTCCTCCCTGACTTAATTTTGATATGAATAGGAGGCAGGGAAATACTGGGTAGAAGGGGGCAGTTCCCCAGCAAAGGCCCCACCCTGAAGCCGGGAAACCCATGGCCCTAAATGGGAACAGGCATTTCTGTTTTTGCACCCAAATGTTGCCTTTTCCAAGACCACTCTGGCCTGCCATGCCCCTATCCTGTGTCCATATAAACCCCAAGCTCCACTGGCAAAGTGGCAGAATGGCATGACAGAAAAGGAGAGAAGAGAAGGAGTGTCTGAACATCGGGAAGATTTTGGCTGGGGACAGTCGGAGAGGAGATCAGCTGCAGGACGACTGAACTCCAGGGGAAGATCATCCTCCCACTCCATCCCCTTTCCAGGTCCCCATCCATCCCACTGAGAGCCACCCCCATCACTCAATAAAATCCCCACATTCACCATCCTTCAAGTTCGTGTGACCTGATTCTCTGGATCCTGGACAAGGACCTGGGTACCAAGATGGCAGGGTGTAAAAGGCTGTCACCTTGAGTCTCCACTGAGCTGGAATAGCCATCCATGAATAGCAACTGCTAAAAGAGCATTAAGTTTAATATATCCCTAGATGCTACAGTAAGTCTGGAGCCCAAAAGTGCTCACCCCAGCTCCTGCACCTGCCCATCTGCATGCTCCTACTCCCATAAGGGGTTTGAGTATGCAGCGGCCCAGCAAATGAGCCACACCCCTGCTGCAAGTCCCACAACAGGGTCAGGGAACCCTCCCATTTTAATTTCATTGGTAATTTCCTAAAATTGACTGTTGATTCCTATGTTCCTTTCAATGGACTGCTCTTTTGAGGAAATTACCTATTTAGATTATCTAAATGATGCTGTGGAGCCATAATTCTTGACAAAACTGAAGCAGGAAAAGAAAACTGCCACAAAATTGGGGAGTCAACAAGTTCATTGAAGAACGGATAAAAGCTATGTGCCTCTTTCCAAGGAAAAAATAAGGCACATTCACACAAATTTTATACCATTTCAATAGGTTCACAGACCTTAGACTAGAGATTTCTATCCTAATGTGTTCATAAGTCACAAATTTAAAGACATATTCTTATTTGAGTTTAGGAATATGAAGGCAGTATATTCTATCACACAGTGTGGCTACAACTAAATGTAGTATCATGGAAGCTTCATGAAACATGAGGCAGATCTTCCAGTTCTAAGAAACATAAAAGCCATTTGTTAACAAACATGCCGCTTCCAAACTTTCTGATGTAAAATAAAGTTTAGCAGCTAATTATTTCCTATGATTCATGGAAGTAGCCAGAGCCAATCATTTTAAATCCAAAAGTACAAGAATTTAAGAGGGAAAATGTTAAGAATGGGATAGAAACGGGATGAGTTTTTGTACTTGATTTCTTATATTCCTGAAATAAACCCCAAAATCTCTAATTTTGTTGATACCTTAGTACTGTGTAAACAAAGTAAAGCATTCTGTTATGCATTAGTGACTAATTCTACATCGACTGCCTATTATATCATATTTAGTAATTCAGCAAAAGAGAAGAACACTAGCAAGGTCTAAGCAGAGCCAGAAATTTCATGAAGATATTAAGTTTACTCATCATATTTTATCTATCTGATTGCACAATTAGAGGAATGGTGAGATCATGTCTACAAAGCAAACTGAGCCTATCTAAAGAAAGATATTACAATAATGCAAAGCATTGCTTCACCATCTTAAAATGGAATATCATTGCCATTCATTTAAAAAGTTCTAGGATAATTAAATAAACTGAGAGTTTTTAAAAAGACTTTGTCCAGAGGCAAGGGTAGATGAGGGACTATTAATCCAGACTGTGACCAGTTGCTTATTGCTGTGTAAGAAACTAACGCAAAATTTAGTGGCTTAAAGTAACAATTTACTTATGCTTCTGTGGGTCAGTATTTTGGGCTGCATTCATCTGGAACAGTTTCATCTATGCTCTATGTGGTGTCAACTGGGCTCACTCATCTGCCTGAGGCCTCAGCTGGAACAATTTGAATGATTGAGATGACTGAGCTGTCTGGGTCTCTCTCCACATGGTCTCTCATTCCCCCATAGACAGGGCTCCAAGAGGACTAAAACAAAACCTTCAAAGTCTCTTAAGGCCTCAGCTCAGATCTCACATAGTGTCACTTCCACTGTATTATGTTGATCAAAGGAAGCTACAAAGTCAGCCAACAGTGGGAAAATAAGCTACCTCTTCACAGGCGGATTTGCAAATAATTTGTGGCTGTTTTTAATCTAACAAAGACACTATTCCATAAAACTGTACTACATGCAATGCAAGATTTTTTTTTAATAGAAAAGAAAATGCACTTCATTAAGACCATTGACCTGAATGCTAAAGAATGATAAGCGGGTAAATGTAGTTTGTGACAACTTAATAAGCTATTGTATTTTGTTGGGGATAGGAGGTGCAGAAAGATGGATGGAATGCTAGATACATGATGTATCCATTTGGATAAATTATTCTGGTAAGTTCCAAAAGCTATGAGAAACTGTTATGTTTAATTTTAATAACTATTGTTAAGTTAATGGATTAGCAAATATCTTGCCAATATTAATATCTAAGATAAAATGGTTTTGTTTCAACACTGATTGCATGACATGAACCCATGCACTAGTTCACTAGATCCTATGGTCAAATGACATCACATAGCTCTTTTAAAAGAAGAAACATGTTTCAAGTACATAGAATGGGTTGTGATGTGGAATAACAAAAAATCTTTTCACACGTTTTCAACTATGTCTCCACTTTAAACAGAAGAAAAAATACAGAAACAACCAAATAGGAAAGTTTAACAGACTTGTAGTTATGTGTATTCTAGTCCTAATATACCAGGAATTTGCTTCATGACATTACATAAAATAGAGATTTCTCCAACACAATTACAGTAGCAGTAGATGATATCTGTATAGTTCTTCCAGTCTTTTTTTTTTTTTTTTTTTTTTTTTTTTTGAGACGGAGTCTCGCTCTGTCGCCCAGGCTGGACAGGCTGGAGCACAGTGGCCGGATCTCAGCTCACTGCAAGCTCCGCCTCCTGGGTTTACGCCATTCTCCTGCCTCAGCCTCCCGAGTAGCTGGGACTACAGGCGTCCGCCACCTCGCCCAGCTAGATTTTGTATTTTTTAGTAGAGGCGGGGTTTCACCGTGTTAGCCAGGATGGTCTTGATCTCCTGACCTCGTGATCCGCCCGTCTCGGCCTCCCAAAGTGCTGGGATTACAGGCTTGAGCCACTGCGCCCGGCCAGTTCTTCCAGTCTTAATATAACTACATACACAGCTATGCACATATAAGCATAGATGCATACACACATAAACATACACTCAGATAGAGAAAGAGAAAGAACTTTCAGAAAATAATATTGTGTTTGAGAAAAACACAATTAAGAAATTCACTTTTTATTACTGTTCTTGGCCCTTTATTCCCGAACTAATTACTCACTAAATACTTATAACTCTAAATCTTTCATTTTAGCAAAAACTTTTGATATTCCATTTATGCTATCATAGTAAGCTTCTTTTAAATAGGTCTTAACAAATTTTTTTAAAAATAGCTCTAAATTGGATTGTCCCACCATGACAACATCATAAAAACTAAATTTTAGAATTCTGGAAATGGAAGGATCTAGCTTTACTTTGTTTTTTAGCCATTAAAAAGTATACTAATATAGCTTGAATTGAGTATTCTGTTTACAAATATTTTAAACCATTTCTTAATGTTGTTTATGTATATTTAGAACACTTTTATAAAATTGAAGGCTAATGTTATTGTACCAATTTTCCTTACAGAAAAATTGAGTAATAAATTGGTGGAGAACTTGCTGCCATACTCTTGTTAACAGATGATGGATTAACAGATGGGAGCCCAGATAATGGGAAATTTTAATCAGATTCAACATACTTCTTGCTAAGACAGGCAAAACTTTTTTAGTTCTAGAAATGTACTTTGGTAGGCTGACAAACTTTAAATAAAACATGATTAACAGAGATTTTGGCTATCAGCTGTGATACAGTATTAGAGAACTGACTTACCTTCCTACCTGAAACAATAAAAAAAAAAAAACAGACAAAATACATAAAACAAAAATTTTAAGACATTGAACGTCAGGCAATATAAGACAATGATTCCTGAGAGAAGAAAAACAAAAGAGGTATACCCTAGATATCCCAACTAACTGACTAGAGAGAGATTCTAGGATATAACACATGGAGGAGGAATCCAAAAGGAATCCAGAGGTATCCCTGTATTGAGGAAATAGACCTTGAAATCCATGGAGGCCAAGACTACTACAGTTTGTGGAGCAGAATACCAGAAAAGAGACAACTTCACAGACAACTACAGAAATCTGCAGAGGATCCCATTTGGATTTTCAGAGTAGTATTAGTCAGTCTGTAAGTGTAAGAAAACTACTTGAAGAGACAGAAAAAAGCAAAACCCAAAAGAAACAAAAGGAACAGTCTTTGGAGATCACACTACTCAGAAATAGTCTCTGTTCCTCAGATAGAGTGGAAACTTACTTAATCCATGAGATACTTTAGAATATCAGAAGGTATTACCCCAACAGTGGGCCAAAAAATAGCTGCAAACTAAATGCAGTTGTGGTACTGCCTAACAAAGCTCAAAAGCAAGCCTAGATGGATCAAACTATTTTAAATTTTTTAATTACATTCCAAAAGAAAGCTCAAAATGTGTATTAATTTTTTATTAATTAAAACCACCTTTGCAAAAATTATAACTGAGAAACTCATGATAGTGAAAAAGATCTAACTCCATCTTGCTTCTAACCATCAAGTTGTCCTTGTTCATTCCTGGGCCTAGGTCAAACTTTGGGAGGAACTTAGTTTACAGTTGGCTATTTCTTTACCTCCCTTTTTTGCCTAATTAGCATTTTAGTGAGTTCTCTTTACTACCTGATTGGTCAGGTGTGAGTTAAGTTGCAAGCCCTGTGTTTAAAGGTGGATGGGGTCACCTTCCCAGCTAGGCTTAGGGATTCTTAGTCAGCCTAGGAAATCCAGCTAGTCCTGTCTCTCGGTTCCCCATTTCAATAGGAAAACCCAAGTGCTGTTGGGGAGGTTGGTCGATGACTGCTCTAACTGCTTCCTGCTGAATTGGGGCATAGTAGGGGTTGGGCAGTTGAGATTTCCTCAGGAGGAGTGACTTCAATGTCATTAACATCGGAGCATGGACTAGAAGGCCGGTCCAGGGGTCCATGGTAGATCTTAGTCATGGACTGCATCTGGGGCTCCATTTGAAGAACTCTTTGTAGCTTTACAGTTTTGATTCTGGAAGAGACAAACTTAACAGAGGCGAAAGATACAGGGTCCAAAGAGGAGTAACAATATTATAGCTGCTAGAGGTCCTAAGAAAGGGAGAATCCAGGGCATCCATTGGCCGAGGAGGCCCCAATGTCTGGTGTTTTGAAGCTCCTCTGCTCTACATTGTATTCGATCTCAAATTTCTTTAAATTTCTCAGTGATGATTTCGATTGATTAACATAATAACAACATTCTTCCCCTAAAAATAAACAAGTTCCCCCTCTTTCAGCGATTAGCAAGTCTAAAGCTCTTCGATTTTGAAGGAATACTGCTGCTAGGGAGTTAAGTTAATCTTGCAAGGTGACCAGTGAGTCAGCAACCCGTTCCATGTCACCATTTAGTTCTTGAGATAGCTTATAGTAGAAATGAGTAGAGGTTGTGATACTGCCAACGCCAGTACATAGTCTGTCTAGCACTCCTTCTCCAATAACATAAGGAAGAATGGGTACTCTTTTATTGTGGGGCTTAGGTATGACATAAATGTATAAATCTTGTTCAGTGTAGATGGTCATGGGGGCACTAAGAATGAGGGGAAACACATAGATTCTGAAGAGCCATTCAAGCAACGATAGGCTGAGGTACCACAGACAAAAAATATTCCTGAGGGTAGGCAGACTATTCGTGTGAGAGGAGTTATCCACCTGATGCATTGGGAGTGGTTGTGTCTATAGTGTTGCTAAATTTTATACAGCTGAGGTTTGAGGTATGAGTTATCCCCAGATTGGAAATAAGAGGCTCTACTAAAACAGAAGTGGTGTTTATTTCTGTGCTGAAGTTGTCCCATTGTTCAGGTACAGGGATTGAAATGTATGGCCTGAAGTGCAGGGGGAGGCACATCCAACAGTTAGTAGGGTTTTGGGCCAAGGCCTCAAGGAGCCCAGTGAGGGTGATATCAAATAGGCTTACCAGGCGAGTATGGGTACAGAGGGTTTCATGTAGTTTTGAGAGATCTAGTCCTTTGTAGAGGCTAGGGGTGCTATGTACCCAGGTCAGTTGGGAGATTACTTCCTTTATGTGTTTTTTTCTTGCCTGACTCCACCCTCATCAGACATACCAGTATGGGTGAAGTAAGTCCAACAGACAGTGGCTCCAAGCCCTCCAGGACAACTAGGATTAACCATTTTCCCTGTGCAATAATGAGTATTTATTTGCATGCATGCAAAGAGTGGCAGAGTTATAGCAGTTGCGGAACATATGGGTGTGGGTGGTGAAGGTGGTGTTTCCCTTAGAAAAACTCTTATACGATGGGGCATTAATATTTCTGGGAAGCCACATTCTCCATAGAAGCTCTTGGTAAGGGGAGTTACTGGACGTACAGTGGCATGGGGCAGGTTCAGTGAAAGGGGGTAAGAGAACAGTAAAGAGAAAAATATGATAAGGAAGGGCCATGGGGATTTACAATTTTAGTTACTGTCCTCACAGTTGTTGCTTGAAGAGCAGGCGCAGATCCTCTAGAGTTCACAGGAATAGCTAGCATTGTCTCCTGGTTTTTTGGGTTCCTTTGGCAGTATCCAGGGTTTGACTTGAGTGTGATGTATCCAAGACTCCACTCCAGCCACTTTAACTGTGGTTGAGGTAGATAAAATGACAGGGTAGGGTCCTTCCCAGGATGTATCTAGGGATGGGGAATTAGAGGGAAGGGACTTGACTAATATCATGTCACCAGGGTGGAATAATTCCTTTCCCTCCTTTCAGGGACAGGCTCCTTGTAATGTTTTAAGAACTTGTTGATATTTGGCTAAGAAGGTGATGTCTGCAACTAAGTTGGCTGTCTGTCAGTCAAGCACAAGGTCATTGGTTAGGAAGGGTCATCCATACAGCATTTTGTATGGGCTAAGTCCTGTTTTTTGGGGAGAGATTCAGATTCTTAGTAAGGTTATAGGCAACAGAGCAGGCCATGCAAGGTGGGTTTCCTGGATTAGCTTTTGAGATGTCATTTGAGTGTTTTGGTTCATTTTCTCAACTTTCCCTAAGGATTGTGGCCTCCAGGCACAGTGTAAGTGATATTGTATGCCTAATGCCTGGGATACTCCTTGGGTTACTATGGCCTTGAAAACAGGGCCATTGTCACACTGTAAGCCTCAGGGAAGTCCGAATCTGGGATTTATTTCATGAACTAGTACCTTTATTACCTCTGGGGACTTTTCTGTCCTACAGGGGAAGGCCTCTCCCCAACCAGTAAAATATCTACCCAAACTAGTAGACACTGAAATCCCTGAGATTTGGGCATGTGGGTAAAATCCAGCTGCCAGTCTTCTCCTGGGTAATGGCCTGTTCTTTGTTGTCCTGAAGGAGCTTGGTGATAAGGCAGGTGATTATTTCTTTGGCACACTTCACAGGCCCTGACTATCTGCTTAATAGTTTTGAAAAGGCCTGGTTCAGTAAATAATGATTTGGCCATCTGATGGGTGCTA
Organism: Rhinopithecus bieti; assembly: GCF_001698545.2. NCBI lineage: Eukaryota > Metazoa > Chordata > Mammalia > Primates > Cercopithecidae > Rhinopithecus > Rhinopithecus bieti. The sequence continues at coordinate 1,819,327 of NW_016807882.1, forward strand.
TCAATGCCTAAGTGAAAGATTTGGTGAAGGGTTTTAAGTAATTTCCATTGGTTAGCTGCAGGCAAAAGTATTTTACTTCTTCAGTGGCTAGCCATCCTGAGGGAGGAAACTCTGTCCTCTTGAGGTTCCCCATTCTATTTCTCCTGCTGAGTACTGGGGCTTGGTTTTCCTGAGGGGATTACCCCATACTAGGGGTCCTTCTATAAGGATTTCTAATGGAGGGTCCTGCCTTGTAGCTCTTTTGGCTTCATTACCCACTTGGTCATTCCCCTCTATTTCCCTTTTTCCTTTCTGATGACCCCAGCAGTGTAAAACTGCCACCTCTTTAGGTTTCTGCACAGCCAATAATAATCTCCTAATGGCTTCCTGATGTTTGCTAGGTGTTCCCTCAGAAGTTAGGAATTCTCTTTCTCTCCATATTGCTGCCTGGGCATGGAGGACTAGGTAAGCATACTTAGAGTCTATATATATATTTACCCTTTTTCCTTCTCCTAATTTTAGTGCCCGAGTGAGGGCTATTAGTTCTGCCAGTTGAGCGCTAGTTCCTGGAGTGAGGGGATTACTTTCAAGTATTCCATTATCACTGACCACTGCATACCCTGCTTTTTGAAATCCTTTTTCTACAAAGGAACTTCCATCAGTATACAAGTTGAGGTGGGGATCAGTCAAGGGAACCTCTGGAAGGTCCCCTCAAGTGGCATAGGTTTGAGCAATTACTTGTTGACCATTATGTTCTATCTTTTCTTGATTGTGTGGAAGAAATGTGGTTGGGTTAAGAGTTGCACAAGTGCACAGTCACAGCACTGGCCTTTCAAATAATAGAGCCTGATATTTAAGCAAACAGTTGTCTGACAGCCACAAGTTTCCTTTAGCAGTGAGTATGCCATTCACATCATGAGATGTCCACACAGTAAGATCTCTTCCCTGTATTTAACTGTTTCAGATACTAAGACCGCTACTGCCGCCACTACCCATAAACAATGAGGCCAACCCTTTGCCACTACATCAATTTCCTTACTCAGGGAAGCCACGGGTTGCAAGCTGGTCCCTCAAACCTGTGTAAGGACTCCTAGGTCTATTTCCTGTTTTTTCTGTGACCTATAAAGAAAAGTCTTGCCCCGTTGGCACGCTTAACACTGGGGCTTGGGTTAGGGCCTTCTTTAGGGCCTGGAAAGCCGCTTCTGCTTCAGGTGTCCATCTTACTAAATGGGTATTGGCTTTCTGAGTTTCCTTAATTAGTGTATATAATGGTCTGGCTATTTCGCCATACCTGGGAATCCGTATTTGGCAGAAGCCTGTTATGCCAAGGAACCCTTTTAATTGCTTTAGGGTTTGGGGATAAGGATAAGCCATTATAGGCTGGATACATTCCTCACTGAGGGCCCTGGTGCCTTTGGACAATTTTAGTCCTAAGTATTTAACTGGCTGTCAGCAGAGCTAAGCCTTTGGTTTGGAAACCTTGTAGCCACAGGTGGCGAGGAAATTTAAGAGCACTTGGGTGGCTTGATGGCAAAAGGTTTCTGAACAGGTGGCTAAAAGTCAATCATCCACGTACTGAAGGACAAGAGTGTCCAGGTATGAGAATTGGCTCAAGTCTTGGGCTAATGCCTGGCCAAATAGATGGGGGTTATCCCTGAACCCTTGAGGTAAGATAGCCCAGGTGAGTGGAGACATTGGGTTAGAAGGATCTTCGAAGGCAAACAAGAATTGAGAGTCAGCATGTACAGGGATGCAGAAAAAGGTATCCTTAAGGTCCAGGACTGTAAACCACTCTGCTTCCTCTGGTATTTGGGAAAGCAGAGTATAAGGGTTAGGTACAGCTGGGTATAGAGGAATATACTCATTGATAATGCTGAGATCTTGCACTAACCTCCACTGTCTGTTGGGTTTCTGTCCTCCTAAAATTGGAGTATTGCAGGGGCTATTGCATGGTTTTACTAGGCCTTGGGCTTTAGGTCCTTTATAGTTTTTTGGAACCCTTGTTGGGCCTCAGGTCTAAGGGGGTACTGCCTTTGGTAGGGAAAGGAGGCGGAATACTTTAGTTTAACTTGAAGAGGACAGGCATTCTTTGCTCATCCATATTGTCCTCCTGTTGCCCAGACTTCAGGATTAATTTCTTCCTCAAGCAGGGGACAACAAATGGGTGTTCCTTGTCCTATGTTCAGGTGTATAATGGTCCCTGCTTTTGCGATGTCTCTCCCTAACAAGGGAGTGGGGCTTTCAGGCATAATTAGAAAACCATGTGAAAAGAGTAAAGTTCCCCAGTCACAACTTAGTGGCTGGGAGAAGTATCTAGTGACTGGCTGTCCTAGGACCCCTTGGATAGTGATAGATCTGGAGGACAGTTGTCCAGGACAGGAGAGTAGGACTGAGAAGGCCACACCAGTGTCCAGGAGACAGTTACTCTCCTGGCCCTCAATGGTCAAGCATAGCCGGGGCTCTGTGAGGGTGACGGCATGAGCTGGCGCTTGCCCCGAGCACCCTCAGTCCTTCTGCTGGATCATCTGGTTAGTGGCTTCTGACTCAGAGGACCTTCATCCCCTGGGGCAGTGGGCCTTCCAGTGATTCCCTTGACATAAGGAGCATGGACAAGAGGGTGGCTTATTTCTATTTGGACAATCTTTTTTAAAGTGTCCTTGTAGACCGCACAGGAAGCAAGCCCTATTAGGCATTTGATTTGCCCAGCCTTCCCATGTTCCAGAGCATCCAAAGTCTGCTTTCCTGAGGGCCATGACTAAACTGGTGGCCTTTTCTTTAATCCCATTTGTCCCATTCTGCCTGCTCCTCCTGATCTCTATGATAAAAAACCGAGGTTGCCAAGTTCAATAGGGTTTCTAAGTTTTGCTCCGGGCCTAAGGTGGACTTTTGAAGTTTTTTTCTAGTGTTTGCAGCTGNTCCTCTAGAGTTCACAGGAATAGCTAGCATTGTCTCCTGGTTTTTTGGGTTCCTTTGGCAGTATCCAGGGTTTGACTTGAGTGTGATGTATCCAAGACTCCACTCCAGCCACTTTAACTGTGGTTGAGGTAGATAAAATGACAGGGTAGGGTCCTTCCCAGGATGTATCTAGGGATGGGGAATTAGAGGGAAGGGACTTGACTAATATCATGTCACCAGGGTGGAATAATTCCTTTCCCTCCTTTCAGGGACAGGCTCCTTGTAATGTTTTAAGAACTTGTTGATATTTGGCTAAGAAGGTGATGTCTGCAACTAAGTTGGCTGTCTGTCAGTCAAGCACAAGGTCATTGGTTAGGAAGGGTCATCCATACAGCATTTTGTATGGGCTAAGTCCTGTTTTTTGGGGAGAGATTCAGATTCTTAGTAAGGTTATAGGCAACAGAGCAGGCCATGCAAGGTGGGTTTCCTGGATTAGCTTTTTGAGATGTCATTTGAGTGTTTTTGGTTCATTTTCTCAACTTTCCCTAAGGATTGTGGCCTCCAGGCACAGTGTAAGTGATATTGTATGCCTAATGCCTGGGATACTCCTTGGGTTACTATGGCCTTGAAAACAGGGCCATTGTCACACTGTAAGCCTCAGGGAAGTCCGAATCTGGGATTTATTTCATGAACTAGTACCTTTATTACCTCTGGGGACTTTTCTGTCCTACAGGGGAAGGCCTCTCCCCAACCAGTAAAAATATCTACCCAAACTAGTAGACACTGAAATCCCTGAGATTTGGGCATGTGGGTAAAATCCAGCTGCCAGTCTTCTCCTGGGTAATGGCCTGTTCTTTGTTGTCCTGAAGGAGCTTGGTGATAAGGCAGGTGATTATTTCTTTGGCACACTTCACAGGCCCTGACTATCTGCTTAATAGTTTTGAAAAGGCCTGGTTCAGTAAATAATGATTTGGCCATCTGATGGGTGCTATCAATGCCTAAGTGAAAGATTTGGTGAAGGGTTTTAAGTAATTTCCATTGGTTAGCTGCAGGCAAAAGTATTTTTACTTCTTCAGTGGCTAGCCATCCTGAGGGAGGAAACTCTGTCCTCTTGAGGTTCCCCATTCTATTTCTCCTGCTGAGTACTGGGGCTTGGTTTTCCTGAGGGGATTACCCCATACTAGGGGTCCTTCTATAAGGATTTCTAATGGAGGGTCCTGCCTTGTAGCTCTTTTGGCTTCATTACCCACTTGGTCATTCCCCTCTATTTCCCTTTTCCTTTCTGATGACCCCAGCAGTGTAAAACTGCCACCTCTTTAGGTTTCTGCACAGCCAATAATAATCTCCTAATGGCTTCCTGATGTTTGCTAGGTGTTCCCTCAGAAGTTAGGAATTCTCTTTCTCTCCATATTGCTGCCTGGGCATGGAGGACTAGGTAAGCATACTTAGAGTCTATATATATATTTACCCTTTTCCTTCTCCTAATTTTAGTGCCCGAGTGAGGGCTATTAGTTCTGCCAGTTGAGCGCTAGTTCCTGGAGTGAGGGGATTACTTTCAAGTATTCCATTATCACTGACCACTGCATACCCTGCTTTTGAAATCCTTTTCTACAAAGGAACTTCCATCAGTATACAAGTTGAGGTGGGGATCAGTCAAGGGAACCTCTGGAAGGTCCCCTCAAGTGGCATAGGTTTGAGCAATTACTTGTTGACCATTATGTTCTATCTTTTCTTGATTGTGTGGAAGAAATGTGGTTGGGTTAAGAGTTGCACAAGTGCACAGTCACAGCACTGGCCTTTCAAATAATAGAGCCTGATATTTAAGCAAACAGTTGTCTGACAGCCACAAGTTTCCTTTAGCAGTGAGTATGCCATTCACATCATGAGATGTCCACACAGTAAGATCTCTTCCCTGTATTTAACTGTTTCAGATACTAAGACCGCTACTGCCGCCACTACCCATAAACAATGAGGCCAACCCTTTGCCACTACATCAATTTCCTTACTCAGGGAAGCCACGGGTTGCAAGCTGGTCCCTCAAACCTGTGTAAGGACTCCTAGGTCTATTTCCTGTTTTTTCTGTGACCTATAAAGAAAAGTCTTGCCCCGTTGGCACGCTTAACACTGGGGCTTGGGTTAGGGCCTTCTTTAGGGCCTGGAAAGCCGCTTCTGCTTCAGGTGTCCATCTTACTAAATGGGTATTGGCTTTCTGAGTTTCCTTAATTAGTGTATATAATGGTCTGGCTATTTCGCCATACCTGGGAATCCGTATTTGGCAGAAGCCTGTTATGCCAAGGAACCCTTTTAATTGCTTTAGGGTTTGGGGATAAGGATAAGCCATTATAGGCTGGATACATTCCTCACTGAGGGCCCTGGTGCCTTTGGACAATTTTAGTCCTAAGTATTTAACTGGCTGTCAGCAGAGCTAAGCCTTTGGTTTGGAAACCTTGTAGCCACAGGTGGCGAGGAAATTTAAGAGCACTTGGGTGGCTTGATGGCAAAAGGTTTCTGAACAGGTGGCTAAAAGTCAATCATCCACGTACTGAAGGACAAGAGTGTCCAGGTATGAGAATTGGCTCAAGTCTTGGGCTAATGCCTGGCCAAATAGATGGGGTTATCCCTGAACCCTTGAGGTAAGATAGCCCAGGTGAGTGGAGACATTGGGTTAGAAGGATCTTCGAAGGCAAACAAGAATTGAGAGTCAGCATGTACAGGGATGCAGAAAAGGTATCCTTAAGGTCCAGGACTGTAAACCACTCTGCTTCCTCTGGTATTTGGGAAAGCAGAGTATAAGGGTTAGGTACAGCTGGGTATAGAGGAATATACTCATTGATAATGCTGAGATCTTGCACTAACCTCCACTGTCTGTTGGGTTTCTGTCCTCCTAAAATTGGAGTATTGCAGGGGCTATTGCATGGTTTTACTAGGCCTTGGGCTTTAGGTCCTTTATAGTTTTTTGGAACCCTTGTTGGGCCTCAGGTCTAAGGGGTACTGCCTTTGGTAGGGAAAGGAGGCGGAATACTTTAGTTTAACTTGAAGAGGACAGGCATTCTTTGCTCATCCATATTGTCCTCCTGTTGCCCAGACTTCAGGATTAATTTCTTCCTCAAGCAGGGGACAACAAATGGGTGTTCCTTGTCCTATGTTCAGGTGTATAATGGTCCCTGCTTTTGCGATGTCTCTCCCTAACAAGGGAGTGGGGCTTTCAGGCATAATTAGAAAACCATGTGAAAAGAGTAAAGTTCCCCAGTCACAACTTAGTGGCTGGGAGAAGTATCTAGTGACTGGCTGTCCTAGGACCCCTTGGATAGTGATAGATCTGGAGGACAGTTGTCCAGGACAGGAGAGTAGGACTGAGAAGGCCACACCAGTGTCCAGGAGACAGTTACTCTCCTGGCCCTCAATGGTCAAGCATAGCCGGGGCTCTGTGAGGGTGACGGCATGAGCTGGCGCTTGCCCCGAGCACCCTCAGTCCTTCTGCTGGATCATCTGGTTAGTGGCTTCTGACTCAGAGGACCTTCATCCCCTGGGGCAGTGGGCCTTCCAGTGATTCCCTTGACATAAGGAGCATGGACAAGAGGGTGGCTTATTTCTATTTGGACAATCTTTTTTAAAGTGTCCTTGTAGACCGCACAGGAAGCAAGCCCTATTAGGCATTTGATTTGCCCAGCCTTCCCATGTTCCAGAGCATCCAAAGTCTGCTTTCCTGAGGGCCATGACTAAACTGGTGGCCTTTTCTTTAATCCCATTTGTCCCATTCTGCCTGCTCCTCCTGATCTCTATGATAAAAAACCGAGGTTGCCAAGTTCAATAGGGTTTCTAAGTTTTGCTCCGGGCCTAAGGTGGACTTTTGAAGTTTTTTTCTAGTGTTTGCAGCTGACTGAGTGATAAACTTATCCTTTAAGATTAGTTGGCCTTCAATAGAGTCAGGTAACAGAGAGGTGTGCTTTCTCAATGCCTCCCTTAGTCTCTCCAGAAAGGCAGTAGGATTTTGTTCCTTTCCCTATGTTATAGCAGACATCATTGAATAATTAATAGGCTTCTTCCTAGTTTTCCTTAGTACTTCTAGCATGCAAATTAGCAAATGTCAGAGGCACCAATCTCCATGTTCTGATTCTGTGTCCCATTGAGGGTCTACACTGGGAACTCCCTGCTGACCTTTGGGGAATCGTTCTCTTTCCTCTGTTGTCATCCTATCATTGACCTGACTGAGATACCAGAGATCACCAAACTCTTGGGCTGCAGTTATGGCGGCACTTCTCTCATGTGGGGTTAGTGCCTGATTTAGCAGTAACATTATATCCCTCCATGTCAGATCAGAGGATTGTCCTAACCCTTGTAAAACATCAATATAGCCATCAGGGTTATCTGAGAACTTACCTAGGTCTGTTTTAATTTGCTTCAAGTCTGAGAGAGAAAATGTTACATGAACTCTGGCTGGGCTGAATTCTTCTCCCACCACTTGGAGGGGAACCAGGGAATACTGGCACTCTTTGGTTCATTGTTTACCCCTTTGTCTATTTCTTTTTGGGCCGTTTATGTTGAAGGGGGATCCTTATTAGTTGGGGAAGGAGTCAGAGGGACGCCGGGGTTGGGAGGTAGACTCTGGGGCTTCCTGTAGGGCATAAATCACACTTTTACATAATTGTGAGTTGTCTCTTAATGAAAAGAAAGTTTGTACATATGGCACTTCACTCCATTTGCCTCCTTTTCTACAAAAGAGGTCTAGCTGTAAGATGGTGTTATAATTTATACTTCCTTCAGGAGGCCAAGTTTCTCCCCTTTGAAGAGGATATCGTGGCCAGGCAGGCACTGCAGAAGAATATAAGTCATTTCTTTCTTAGTGTCTGAAGGTCAAATTGGTCCCAATTCTCCAGAATACATCTTGGTGGTGTTTTTGCCATGGGGAAAATGTTTCCCATCTGAAAAAAGAACATAGGGATGACAGCACCCCTAGTCATTTTCCAATGAGCATTAGTCATAGAGCGTCCTCTATAGTTCTAATGCTGGTCCTAATGTTTATTCTTTTCCAGAGTGCATAACCACCCATGGACATCTGCTTATCAGATTAGTTATGCTCACCAAAGTAGCAGTTCTGCACCCCTTTTCCTGCCTTTGTTTACCACAAAGAAAGGGGTCCAGGCTCCTGGATTCTAGTGGTCCTTTACCAGCATGTCCAACATTGCCTTTGTGCTCAGGGTTAAGTCCTAGAGCTGGGCTGGGTTCCAGAGTATTTCATAACAACCCAGTTGCCCCATCAAGATGTATTCCCATACACAACAGTTCTTACGCAAATTCATTTCAGAGAGGGTGTAGGTAACTTTTTGAGTCAGGATTGAGATAGAGTTTTTTGATTCTGTAAGTACTTTAAGTCTTGGCTGAGTGCAAACAGCTCGAACTTTTGAGCAGACCAATTATTAGATAATTCTCCTAACTCTATTTCCACAAGAGTCTCCCTATCAGTTACTGAATACCCATTGTGGTTTTTTTCTCAATAACCTGGAAGGAATCGTCTATCATCCTGTCCTGAAGGGAGTTCCTCCTAGGTCTGGTCGGAGCTTTGTATGGTAATTAAGATTTAAATCCCCTGTTAGGAAATCTGCTAGGTTAAGGGAATTTTCAGTGGTTAATGTTAAATCACCTTTTTCTAACAGAATGACCCCATACTTTAAGATTTAAGTTAGTAAGCTACCTTTTTGTTTTTTTGACTTAGGATAATTCTGAACTGCTGAGGTGTCCTCACAATGAGATTTCCTCTAAAAGTTATTTTTCTTCTTTCTTCTGTTAGCAAAGCAGTTGCCGCTACAGATTGAATGCATTTGGGCCATCCACAGGTTACTGGGTTAAGGATTTTTTATAGGAAGGCTACGGGTTGTCAGTGGTCTCAGTGTTTTCAGGCTATGCCCTTGTTTACACTGACAAAAAGTAGTATTGGAGTGTTATAGGGTCACGGAGAAGACCTTCAATTATCAATTATAGGTTTTAAATTTACCCTGGCTTTTAAAAGAATAGGGCACACTGTTTTTTGTTTTTTTGTTTTTGTTTTTCTTTACTACTTTTTTCTCTTTCTTGCTCTTTCTTTTTTCTTTCTCTTTCTTTCTCTCTTTGACTCCCTCTTTGTCCCTCTGTCTCTACCCCCTCTGTCTCTCTCTCTTTCTCTCTCTTTTCTCCTAGCCCTTTACAAACTTGGGGCCCTGGCAAGGGTAGTGGGGAATGGGTCCCACATAACTGCCCATATTGAGAGCTATATATCTAAATTGGGAGGGACACCAGGGACAAGACTCTTGGGGTTCACAGCCTAGGGGCCTAAGGACACAGCATAGAGCTTCCTTAGATGCCTTTGGAGACACAACTTGCTAGAGGAAATGAAAGTCTGAACCATTAGTACCTACAGGACAGGGATCAGGGGAAGTAGATTCAGAAGTAAGGAGAATTTTGGGGCTACACTTTCAAGAAAGGTCATGGTCGAGACCCAGGAGGTATGGGTCAGAAGAAAAGGTAGGGGCACATGCATGGGCAACTGTTGAATAGAGACTTCTGGCTGTGTCATGATCTCACCCAACTAATGCCAGGAGTTCAGGATGACAGCTTTCTGCCTCTAGTCGGCCCTTGGCTTCCCCAGGAAAAATGAAAGTGGAAGCTGGTTCCAGGCAGACCAACGCTCCCAACCCAGAAGGGTTGAGGGCTGTTAGAAAGCCCTTCCCCAGACAGACTCACACCTGAGTCTTAAGCCCAGTGGCCACGTTAATCATTTTTAACTGGCCAACAGGTGCCCAGTATTTTCCTCCAATTCTAAGGAAGGATAGGAGAGAATAGTAAGCAAAAGTGGTCCAATATTACTCACCACTTTGGAGGAACCTTCATGGTCACCAAAATGTTACCAGGGGGTCCTTGCTCCCAGAGCTCCCAAGATGGTGGCAGACTGTTTCCAAGATAGCAGCAAGCCTCTTATTCTCTGACCTGGGGTTCTTGGCCTCATGGATTTCAAGGAATGGAATCTTGGGCCATTCGGTGAGTGTTATAGCTCTATTGGAAGCTATGGGTCACGGAAGAGAACCGTGGAACCCAGCGACTAGTGTTCAGCTCGATTAGGATGAACCCAGGCACTTAGCCATGCAGGAACAATGGTAAGCCTTTATCCTGATCGGAAGCAGCAATGGGTGCTTCACTGGATCAAGAGCACAGTGGACCCCTGCCAGATCCACAGGGGTGGAAGTCAGTGGCGGGTCTGCAACGGCAGCAAACAGCAGTGGTGCATGGCGAGCAAAAGCTTAGCTCAAGCCATAACAAACACAGACCAGAAGAGTGTGCAGTCGCAAAATGTAATAGAGTGAAAACAGAGCTCCCATACAAAGGGAGGGGACCCAAAGGGGGTAGCCATTGCTGACTTGAATGCCTGGGTTTATATCCTGATCATTGTCCCTCCCCCTGTGCTCTCAGGCGACAGATGACTAGCTATTTCTTTACCTCCTTTTTTTTTGCCTAATTAGCATTTTAGTGAGCTCTCTTTACTACGTGATTGGTCAGGTGTGAGCTAAGTTGCAAGCTCTGTGTTTAAAGGTGGATGTGGTCACCCTCCCAGCTAGGCTTAGGGATTCTTAGTTGGCCTAGGAAATCCAGCTAGTACCATCTCTCAATATCGCTATTGTGAAACCTAAAATTGGTGCCTGAGATATTTTCCAGACCCTGTACTCGATGAATTAGCTGGCACCACCCAGATCAATAAACTGGCTCATCTGGTCTTTTGGCCCTTACCCAGGAACTGACTCAGTGTAAGAGGGCAGCTTTGACTCCCTATGATTTCACCTCTGACCCAACTAATCAGCACTTCCCACTTTCTGACCCCTTACCTACCAAATTATCCTTAAAAATCCTGATCCCTGTGTTTTCCCGAAGTCTAATTTGAGTAATAATAAAATTCGTCTCCCATATAGTCAGTTTTGCATGAATTAAACTCTTTCTCTATTACAATTCCTCTGTCTTGATAAATCTGTCTAGGCACAGGCAAGAATAACCCACTGGGCTTAATTACACTTTATTTTTGTACTTAACTTATAAAAGTATAAATTTTATAAATTAATTTATTTTTAATAATTTATTTAA